>NC_067402.1:263935429-264137929 GCF_016432865.1 Antechinus flavipes
TTGTTGGCTCTCTCTTTAAATCATAGAAAAAGTCAGAATTATTATAGTATTAAAAGATAAAATATGTTGATATTATACAATACCATGTGTATATTTTATGCATTTCTGAGTTTCTAAACTTTTTCTGTGAATTGTGGATTTTGCAAAACTCCCCAAAATTCCCCTTTCTATTCTTATGCTTGCCTGCAGTATATAAAAACCAAGATGTGGGAGGGAAAACTGTAAGACCAGGATGTGATCTCTGGAGGCTTTTCCAAATGCATATGCTTGATCATGCGAGTATAGGTCAATTCTAAGTGTTGTCATAGTAGGAAAAAAAAGGAAGTGTAAGATGTTGATAATTGAAACCCAAGGCTGTGATCTCCTTGCAAGATAGAAAAAAAAAAAAAGACAAATATACAAAAGATTTAACTACTTTCATTGACTGTGGTCATTTCAGCAAATGAACATTCCAATCCTCAATGAGATAATTGCATTTGAGGCTTTGTTCCATAATTTCTCCTTTGTGTGATATGGGTTAGCAAATAGGGAAGACACATAAAGTGACTGCTGACAAGACATGCTCAAAGTGTTTTACTAGTTTGGGGAATTTTTCTAAGCAGGTTGACAAAAGTTAGCTGCAGGGCTTACATCTCACATCAGTAAACAGAAATGGAATAAAATCAAACTATTCGAATGTATATTGCAAAGTGATTTTCAATCTTGGGGCTTCAATGATAAAATGTAGATGTTGTCTTTCTTTTTTTATTCCTTTCCTTTTTTTTTTTTTTTTTTTTTTTTTGGCTACATCTCTGACTGTGCTCAACCAGCCACCTGCAACAAAATCTAGGCTCAAGGTCATTATCGAGATTAATTGTAAGTAGGTTTTTGATCTGCTTCCTTACTGTGGATTCACAGATGTCAAAATCATTTGTGCTACTTCATATAAATGTAATCATGTGTTTTTGGCATGATTTCCAATGAAGTCATCACTTGTAATTATGAATAAATAAAGCAGTTTTCTATTCTTTTTAAAGAAAAAAAACTTACCTTAAATAGGAAAAGTGTACAAGGTTTCTAAATATTAAAGAGTGAGAGAAATTGCAATAAAACACTTAAATATTATTAGAAAATCAATCAAATTCATGTCAATTCATGCCCCAAGTCTGTGACTACTTAATTTTAAAAAATTCCCTTTTTAAAAGCAAACATATAGAATTTTAAAAATCAGGGTGATAATATAATCTTTAATCCGCAATTTAAAAAAAATTAATTGAAAGATGTAAAAATAAGATGTAGCTTTCCTCTTAAAAAATCTTTTAAAAATAATGCGAGCTCAAATCCCCTGGCTTCCTTTCCAACATATTCCAGAGCCAAAAGCTCACTCAGCATGAGCTTGGGCATACCACACACATCCATTCAATAGCATCAAGTCTCCCTTCATGCTCCATTCTAAGTTAAGTTAAAACCATAATGGGTATTTTGCAGCAGGAATGTTGATCCAGATTGAATGGGGACAATTGCAATGAACAAAATCTGTGCATATATTTATATACCATATACAAATATATAAGATTTTAGGAATACAGGGAGTTATTTATTTTGCCTGCACTGGGTATATACTGGCATATGTGCATTTGTCTCACCAATAACAGGTAAGTTATTTGAAGGCAGGAATATTTAAGGTTGGATAGTGGAGAGGAAAGAGTAGAGACAACAGAAATTGAGCTGGAAAGAATTTGTGGTCCCCGGGGTGATTGATGAGAGCAGAAGGAGAAATGATTGAAATATGATGGAGAAAGGGAAGATCAAGGAGTTCCATTGGTCTTATAGAAACTCTAAGCAGAAAACTCTGGCTGAAGCCCAAAGCTGTTCTCATTTCCTTGAGAAATGAAGGAAATTCCAAGGGAGTATGAAGGTTTGAGGGGAACTGCTATTTCTCCATTCCCCCCCCCCCCAGATGCCTTCACAGACATTCTAATATATTCTGCTTCTTCTCCATATAAATATTTTCCTGTAACCTGAATGTTGCCTCAACCACAAAGAGGCCAGGAGTTAGTTTGAGAGATAAATGTAAATGTAAACGAAGGCAGAGAGCCAAAACTAACTTTGCCGAAATGTTAGGAATTTTCCAAACTGGGGGCTCAGTGTGATTGTATTCCATAAACTCCCTAAAGCAACCGAGAAAGGAAAAGACATTTATTAAGTACCTACTATGCGATAGGTACAAATATTTTATTTGATCCTCACAACAGCTTCATCATTACCTTCATCATTCTTATATTATCTATATTATACAATTATTATTGTTATTTTGTTGTTGCCATTTACAATTGAGAAAATTGAGCCTGAGAACAGTGCCTTGTCCTGGGTTACACACATGAGGTTTGAACTGAGGTCTTCCTGACCCTGAATGCAGCCATCTATCCATTGCACCCATCTAGCTGCTCAGGAAGGAGAAGAAACCATGTATACTGTGTTCCTAGAATAAATTATGTATAATTTATATAATATTTATTTTATAATTATATATATATAAATTAATATATATAAATAAATTAAACAAATTAGATATATTATATCTAATAATTATAATTAGTATAATTATATCTAATATAATTATGTTATATGTAATACAGTTGGCTGCAACATCATCAACTGAGAAGTGATGAAGATGAGGGGATAATAGGAAAGAGGAAAGATTTTAGGGGAAGAAAGGTCAAAATGATCAATTTGGGGAGGATGTTCATGATAGAGAAATTTTTTAAAAAACAAAAGGGAGTACCAGATTGTCATTGGGAAGCATGAATAAGCAATAGACCGAATATGAATAGTTTTCCATTCTGGTTTAAGAGCAATGGGTTTGGAATAAAAAGAACTTGGGTCTAGAAATCAGCACAACAGCTTGTTTCAAATGACCATTAGCCCTCATTCATCCTCTCTGGGGCTCAGTGTCTTCATCTGCAATATGTGGAGGCAGAACTCAATGATCTCTAAATTTCATGCAACTAAAAAGCTTATGTAGGGAACAATGATCTGTGTCTGGGTAATAAGGGCTGAAAATTTAGACAAAACTATTCAGAAAAAAAAATAATGAATTTAAGATTGGGAAATTTGACCATCAAGAGTCAGGGGTTTAGAAGGAGAGATGATCTAATATCCTAAAAGAGATTATTTACCATGAGGAATCTGGGGGATGAAGAGGGATTTAACTTTAGCTTGATGGGCAATGGAGAGTTGGAGGAGTAGGTAGACTTCAGCAACTTAAATAAATCAGAAAGGAGAGAACGTGCTTTGTAATTGAGAAGAAAATAACAAGTGTCATAGAATTATAGATCTACTAGAAAGGAACTCAAAAGTCATCTGGTTCAACCATCTTATTTTATAGATAAGAAAGCTGGGGGAAAAAAAGAAAGAAAACTGATATTTATAAAAGTTACTCAAGGTTACATAGTAAGTATCTAAGGTAGGATTTGAACCTGGGTTTTTTTTTAAAATTTTATATACTATTTCATTTTTCCAAATACATGCAAAGATTTCAACATTAACCTTTGCAAAATGTTCCAAAATTGTGTTCCAAATTTTTTACTTCTCTTCCCTTTCCCAGTGTCTCAAGACAGCAAGCAATACAATATAGGTTAAACATGTGCAATTCCTCTAAATATATTTTCATATTCAACATGCTGCACAAGAAAAATTAGATCAAAAGGGGAAGAAAAGCATGAGAAAGAAAGGGAAAAAGACAAACAAAAATGGTGAAAATACTATGCTTCAATTCACATTTAATCTCCATAATCGTCTCTTTGAATGCAGATGGCATTTTTCATTCCAAATCTATTGAAATTGTCTTGAATCACCTTGTTGGAAAAAACCTAGTCCATCAATTGATCATCACATAATTACAATGTTCTCTGTGAATCTGAGTCTTTTGACTCCATAGTTTATACTTTTCTATTACACCAAGTTGCCTCAGTCATGGAGTTAATGCTAAACTAAATACCTCATTTTTTCCAAGATTTACAATAAAGTGGAATCATTATTATCAACATCTTAGCTAATGTTTATATAGCACTTTATGGTTTGCAAAGAGCTTTACAAATATGTCAATTTATCATCATAACAGCCTTAGTAGGCAGAAGATATTATTGCCTCCCTTTTAACAATTGTGAAAATGGAGATAAACAGGTTAAAATATTTGCCCAGGGTTAAGCAGCTAGTCAGTGTCTGACTATGTAGCAACTAGAAATGGCCCTGGATGCAGTGGGAAAGCTGGCCTTTTTAAGGTAGGGTCTTTAACAGGTCTTTTGGCTAAGATAAAACCCAGTAATCAAAGATAGGTAAGAAATAAGGCAGAAAATGGCTTTTTTTTTAAACCTAGTCAAAATGTGCATATGCATGCATGTATATGTATGTACAGAACATGTATGTCTACATACATATGTATGCATATTTAATATAGTTCTGTATTTAATTCATGCCTATCTCTATATATGTATGTATGGAGATAATGTATGTATATATACACATATGTATATATGTGCATTGTATATTTATATGTGTGTATGTGGGTGCATGTATATATACATACATATATGTGTGCGTGTGTGTGTGTGTGTGTATATATATATATGTATACATACAGCTAGATCTCTCAGGAGATACAGTATTGGGCTAAAGACCTGAGTTCAAATCCAGCCTCAGACACTTATTAGTTATATGACTTTGTACATTTCACTTAATTCTGCTTGTCTAGGAGCCACTCTGTGATTCAGTGGATTGAGTTCTGAGCTTGGGGTCAGATTTCAAATACAGCATAATATATTTAGCCTCTTTTGACTTAATTCACTAGAGAAGGAAATGGCAACACTTCCAGTAGCTCTGCCAATAAAAATCCCAAGAAAACAAAGAATTAGATGCTGATGAATTGACTGAACAACAAAAATATCTAAACCTTTTTATTTTACAAATGAGGGATTTGAGATGTAAAAGTATTAAGTAGCTTGCCCAAAGTCACAAAGGGCAGAGTAAAGGAGAAAGGCAAGGTTTAAACCAAAATATTTTATATCTAATAATAATAATAATGTCAATAGTCAGTAAATTATAATTTTTTTACTTAATATATTTGAGGAACTATAAAAAGTTCACTGGATGAAAATAAAAGTTTTTTTTTTTTTTTAAATACTTGTCCTCAAGAAACTTACCTTCTTATGGAAGAAGAGAATACATTAAAAAGAAACTGGCAGTGAAGAAGATGGGAACATGATGTCTGAGGATGACTGGTCTGTCCCCTTTGTCAAAACAGAAGTTCTTGGAAGAATTCATCAATGGAGCAAAAAGTGTGGAAGGAAAAAACAAGAAAGGCAAGATGGTAAAATCCAGAGAATGGAGGTCCTATTTTGCACTGTGTTCCACTTGCTTGATTTGTTTGCAATTATAATAAAAGACAAATAGAAATAGAATGAAATGCATTCAGAAGGAATGCAGATGAGAGTTTTGAAAGAAATGAGCATTAATTCCTAGAGTAGGTGATCTAAATAACAAGTAAGCTAGAAAATCAAAATAAAGGCACATCAAAGACAGCTAGAACATTCGCTGCAATGACAAAGCCTAGTTATTACCCAAGCCTGGAGAATTGTGTGTGTCCCTTACCTAAAAAGTATAGGCCAGACATGAATAGTGAGGTTTCTACCCCTCTCCAAAATGGACCTTTCTCTCATAGAAGGAGAATTTTCATTATATTTTTCCTTCTACTAGGTAATGCTTGCAGTATATTTACATTCAGATGGGGGAAGTAGGCAGCTGTTCTTGAATCACAATAATGAGAATTTAGTCTTTCCCTAGATATTTGTTAAATGTATTTAATTGTGTACATCTCTTTTGCAAAGAAAAAAAATCATTCTTAAAAATGTCCTTGGTGTATAAAATGCAAACTGTTTTCTCAATGCTTGTATCGTTTTCTGATGTTTAGTTGCACTAAACTGAAGTCATAAAGTGTTCTGTTTATTAATAGGGGTTGGAAAGGAACTTTGACTCGGGTGCTAGGGAGACATAAATGGCCAGGCTGTCTCCCACAGCATGCACAGATAAGTGAAAAGGAAAACTGGATGAGTCAAAGTTCATGTTTGTTCCTCTAAAAGCTTCGTGCTTCCTTGTTTTCATTTATTTCTTTTTTTCCCTTTTCTTCCTCTTTTTCTTTTTTTAAATTTTTTCTCTAATTTCTCTTTCTTTTTTCCTTTCATTATTTTCCTTCTTTTCATCTCTTCCTTATTTTTTTCTTTTTGTTCTTCCTTTATTTCTTTCTTTTATTCTTTTCTTCCTTCCCTCATTGATTCCTCCTTTTTTTCCTTCCTTCCTTCCTTCTTTCCTTCCTTCCTTCCTTCCTTCCTTCCTTCCTTCCTTCCTTCCTTCCTTCCTTCCTTCTTTCCTTCCTTCCTTCCGTCCTTTCTTCCCTCCTTTCTTCTTCTTCCTCCCTCCTTCCCTCCCTCCCTCCCTCCCTCTCTCTTTTAATTGTTGTTATCCTCCTTGTTATCCTCTTTCTCCTCCTTTTTCTTTACTTATTGCTCCTGGAAACTTTTTCTTCCATAAGAAAGATTGAACATTTTTAGATAATTCCATTATTAAATAGCTTCTCAGCTAATGGGTATATATGTTCATCCTCAGTGGCTCAATGTCATTGAATATAGGATCATGAGTTTTACATTTACTAATCACTCAGGAGTCAATATAAAGACTAAAATTGAGTTTGTGTACATATATGTGTGTGTATATATATATATATATATATATATATATGTATGTATATATATATATATATACATATATATGTACACGAACTCAATTATATATATATGCACATTATATATATATAAATTTTCTACAAATGTACTTCTAAAATTACTTATTTTGGTATGGAGGGGACCCTTCATGTTTCAACACTATGCTAGCAAAGTACACATATGTTAACAGATCTAATAAGGCTAGAAATGGTTTTATTATAGGTTTGGTTACAAGTTGAGCCTCTATAATTGAAGGAACAGTCTGAGTTTGGAGAGGTTCATCACCATTAGATAATTGAATCTTTGCTACAAGAACTTATAAATTGTGATACCTTACTAAGACAGGCAAGTGCTATGATCTGTGATATAAATGAAAACTGTTTATATTTTCATGAATTTATTAGTTGAGATCATGCAGATGATGCCCATGGAAGCCTTTTGATTTTTTTTTTCTTAGATCTTAAACCTTTCCATAGTTTTATCTGAAGCTAAAACACTTTTGGCTGCACTTGAAAATTCCAATGACACAAATCTACTTTCAGCCTTTTCTATTGCTTAGTGATTGGAAGTCTGCTTATTCTAAAAGTATTTCTAGAGATTTTTGACATGTTTCTCACATGCTCTAAAAATTATGTTGCTGTTACCATTATTAGCTCTCATGGATAAGACAAGTGAAAAGTTTGTGCATTAGCAAAAATGGTTGTAAAATCATCTTCCAAAGATTGACTTTCTTTTTCTCATATAATATTTCACATTCCTTCTTTCATATTTTATTACAGTTTATGAACAAGAACAAAACAATAACTATGAAAACTGTGGCCATAGGAAGTCAAAACAATCAGCCCACTCCATGAAAAACATCAGACAAATTCATTGTTTGGTGCTAAATACACAAAATAATTAGTACATTGATTGAATTGTTCTATTTTAAAACTATATTTAAGCAACATGAAGATACAATCTCAATATCATAGTGGTCCATAAGATCCATAAAGGCAAGGGGTTTCTCAATTTCTTTTTATTTGCATATTTAGTACCTGGAATGCTACCTGACATATTTTCCTGTTGTTGTTCAATTATCTCCTGACCCCATTTGAGGTTTTCCTGGCAAGGATAGTAGAGTGGGTTGCCATTTCCTTCTCCAGATCATTTTACAGGGGAGGAAACGGAGGAAAACAGGGTTAAATCACTTGTCTAGTATCACATACTAGGAATCAAATAAAGTATAGTTGTTCCTTTCACTTAATAGGTATTATGGGCATGGCACCCCAGCAATCTGTAAAATCTATGTAAATTTTTTTAGTTCTTCCTTCATAACAGAAAAGTCTAAATTTTGTCTTTGTCTCTTATGAAGTATTTACAGTACCTCATCATAAAATTTTGTGTGTTTATTCATAGTCTCTGTGTCATCAGCTGGCCTTCACCACAAAATTCCCCAAAATTTACATTTAATTTCTTATGCCTACCTATGATATATCAAAACCATAATAGGGAAAGTCAAGATGTAGTTAATTTACTGATTTATGGTACCAAATGGATGAATGCCCAAGTTGCAAAGGAAGACCTGCCTTAATCACAAATCTTTAAAAGAACTGAAATATATGAATATTAAAATTTAGAATGGTGTTATTTTCTTTAGAAGATAACATATAATATATATACAATTATACATAGATATACATCTATATAGAGAGTAGGAGAGATAGAGTACTTTGACATTTTCAAAATGCTTTATATAAACTATCTCATTTAAGCTTCACAATAGCCCTAAAACATAGGTACCATTATTATCGTCCATTTTACAGATGAGGAAACTGAAGCAAACAGAAGTGACTAGCCCAAAATCGCACCGTTAGTGTGTTAAGATGGAATTTGAACTCAAATTCTTTTGTTTAAATCCAGCATTCTATCTAATGTGGTACCATCTGTCTGCCATCAGAAACACTGTGGATAGAGATAGTACGATGGACAAAGATGAAAATCTGCATCTAGGTCTAGTTTTAAAAATTATAATGTACCCTGTATCGCATTTCTCTCAATTTTCATCTGAAAGAATTCTATCCACTGCTTTTTGTTTCTGAAGAAACAACTCTTAGCAGAAATAATCACTGTTTGTAGCTCTGTGCATGTCTGAGCATTTCCAAGCTGGAAGGAACCAAAAGCCTTTAATTCACTGCAGCCCTTCAACGCCTCTGCACTACACAGCAGAAACACAGAAATCCTGATCTCACTGCTCAGGGGTTGTCATAATGACTCATTGTACATTTTGGTCACATTCAACCTCACTGGCCTAACATACTCATGTAAGGTTTCATGATACCTGAGCTCAAAAAAAGGATGATGTCATTCCCAGCTGCTGCTGGTCTGTTTATGCCCCCAAATCCACAACGATGCTAGAATATTTTAAAGTACCTACAGCCACAAAGAAAGTCTTCTCTCCACCCTGGCTGCAGATGCCCATTTCTTACTAACCATATAACAATTACTTTTTTCTGTTCTCATCATCTTTAATAAAATAAATAGTAATTTGCAGGCTGCTTTAAGATCTACAAGACATTTATTATAGATCTTTTTTTTTTGGGTCTGATGTGCACTCAAAGCTATCAGATATGTGATTTAGGTATCATTATTCCAATTTTACAGATAGAGAAACTGATATTTAGAGAGAATGCTGATAATATGAAACAATATTTACATCTTACTGCAATACTACTTATCTCGAATTTGAGTTCCTCGCTAGGCTTGTTTTTTTTTCATTCTGTTTTCTCCAAGATATGATTGTCTTTGGCAGAAAACAGAAAAAAAAATGAAGTACTTTAGCCCTATTCATCATCCACTATCATTGTCCCCTCTATTTGTAATGTCCTTTCTCTGATATGCTGCTTTTCTCGAATATAAGTACCAGGAGCTCACAAAAATAATGAGATAGGAAAAAACAATTCAGCCCATCTGTTCCCCACAACTATTCCAATAAATTCATTAAAAAGAACACAAGATTGAGTGATCATGGGGAAATCACAGGAAGTCAGTATAGAGATACTAAGGGTTTATGGTGCTAGTGACACATACCAGTATGTGTGAGGGGCAAGATATGAATCTAGGGCTTCCTGGCTTCTAGTTCAGCATTCTATCTATTATGCTATAATCCATAAAAAAACAAACTAAAATCAACCATCTCTTTTTTGGATTCTCATTAGCTATCTTCACAAGTCTCAGTTGATTCCAAAATTTAGGATGACTTACACAAGACTGAGTCACACATTTGTATTTATCAAACTAAATCAGCTATATAAAGGCTAGTTGTTTTTACCTTCTATTACTAGTCCTTAATTCTATCTACTGTAGATGTCATATAAATATATATGTCAATGAGTCTCCTGTGAATTCAAATACACACACACACATTTGTGTGTGTGTGTGTGTGTGTGTGTGTATATATATATATATATATATATATATATATATATATTTAGATAGCTCTGCATTTTCCTTTTTATCATAATCGCTTCTGTGCACGTTTAGAATTTCATTTCTCAAGAGCTTCCAGTCTCTCCTAGGTCATATTCCATTACAGCTTTATTTATTGATTTGAGGTAATCAGTGTTAGGTGATTTGCCCAAGGCCACACAGCCACTAGGAATAATTTGAACTCAGGTCCTCCTGACTCAAGGGCAGTAGCTGCCCCTCCACTGTAGAATTTTAATCAGTAAAAGCCCACTTATCATCTCCAAACTCTTTGAAATGAGCTTGTCCATATGAGGTTTGTGACTGACATCTTATAAAACCATCATCAATTTTCCCTTTCTGTATGGAAGGAATATAGCATGTTCAAAGAGTGGAATTACTCCTATTTTTGTTTCTGTTAACCTATACCCAAATGCTCTCTACCATATTTTTCTTTCTATTTTTGCCTCTACCATATTTTTCCTTTGAGTGACTAGATTTCCTTAAGTGGACATATTTTCATAATATATATTTCCATTCCTCCATCTTACCATTTCCCTTTTTCCCTTCTTTTTAAACAATGTAAATCCTTTCCATACATCACATCCTGCCAAATATCAGTCAGAACTATGAATTTTCTATGAATTGATGGTATTTTCCTGTAGTCCTTGTTACTAGGGAGGATGAGGCTGGTAGATTACTTGAATTCAAATGTTCTAACCTATGGTGAACTAAGGTAAATCAAGAGTTCTGTGTTAGTCACTAGTAGGATTGAGCACATTTGTGGACACTGCATTTCTAGCCTGGTTAAGACAAGGAGGCTTAGTCTATGGATGCAATTTTGCCTCCTTCTGTTGTCATTCAAAATTATGTGCTGTTATGAGTTCAAATGTTGGAGTTCTTGTTCTTCTCAAAACACAGCCGGTTTAGCTTAGGGCCCTCCGAATATCTCCAAATCCAAAGGTTCTGGTCCTTCAGCCTCTGCCTCTGCTTTCTTCAGCCTCCAGCCAGCTCCACTCTTCATGTCATTCCGGTGAAATCTGACCGAGAGCCTCTATCTGTTTCTTTTATCCAAGAGGGAAGAATTGTGGGGTACGAGAGAGAGGGATTAGGGGTTTTCTCCCATAGTGCTCTCTGGCCCAAAGAGCTTCAAGGGAGGTGTGAACTCATAAAGGTACAAAGTTTACTTTGTGAAGCTAGCATACTTGTGAACTCCAATGAGTAAAGGTATAAACACAAGCCTTGTATTAATTAGTCCTACTTAGTACCTTGTTTCAGGTTCTGCCCAAAATCTTCTTGTAAGATTAGATCAACTCTAATTAGTTAGCAGTTAGTAAGGATTCCAACAACGTGCATATGTGTAGAGCTATGTGAAACCATGACTTTAATTGCTGCTACTCTCTTGCATTTTTTCTCCCATGAGTTTGTGGGCATCTCTGTTCTTCTTCTTCTTCTTACTGGTTATGGTACGCAAACTCTGTAGATATACATATTTAATTTTTTTTCCTAATTCCTTTTCAATTTTTCATTTTCATTTAAATTTCATTAAGGAGCTCTTAATCCAGAGAATGAACTTGTGAGATGTGTGTATGTATACATGCTCATACACAGAGATATTTTTCAAAAAATTATGTTTATATTTTATGCATCTTATTTCATGGACTTAACAATTAGCTTGAAAGTTCATTGATATGATTTTTCAAAACCCAAGATGACTGATATTCAGTTTTTCCTGGCCCCAACATTCTTCTGTACAGTACATTCTGCTACTCCTTCATACCTTTGAATTAATCTTCTTTTGAATATGTTATACCACTACATTCCAGCATTGAATCACATCCTTTTGATAGCTTCATGTCAAATTATTTTCCTGACATTAAATACCCACTTGACTTTTTATCCCCTTATGGGCTTGTTTATAGACATCTGAGGCTCAAACTTTTATAGTGCTTTTTCAGGATTACCTATCTTGAATTACTATAATGAGCCTCTTCACTAATATTTTTCTCTTTATATCATATCTGTTACTCTATGGAATTCAGTTTGACAGATATGTAAATGGCACTTGATGCTTAGTAAGAGTGCATAGCACATCCTAGGAGCTTAATAAATTTATTGATGTATTTTCTATGGATTAAATATCTTTGCCCTCCTCTTAGTAATTTTCAGGTTAAAGTCCACTTAATCAAATTTTACATAGTGGTTGTTTTTTTCAAGCACTTTTATTTTCAAAAATGAAACAGATCAATGAATTTTGTATCTGGGTTTTAATGTAATGCATTTATATATCTCCTTCCTTTAATTATGTCATTGTGTATAGATATATGTATATATAAATATGATAATACAGACACACAATATGTATGAATGGATAAATATAAATATATATGTATAGTATAGTAAACATTTATTATATATTTACTATAGTAAATAAAATATATATGCATTTATATATCAATATATAGTAAATATAAATAGTTTATATGTACTATACATAGTTTATACATATATGTATTATAGACAGAGAAGAGAGAAACAGGGAGTGATATTTAAGGTTAAGAGCAATATATGTCATTTCATTTGATTCTCATGACCACTATGGATCAGTGCCATTCAGCTAGTAAACATCTGAGGCTGGATTTGACTCCAGAACTAGCTCTTTATCACCCTAGGAACCCTATCAATGAAGAGAGGGATGAGACTTTTTCCAATTTTGGACAAACAACATAATTTCTCTGAGCTTCAGTTTCCCCATCTCTAAAATAAGGGCCTTGATTTCTTTCTGGCGCTTATAGTTCTAAAACTGTGGTCCTGTGATCATCTCACCCAGCACATATTGGCTGGATTGAATTCAAAGCCTACCAACAAATTCCATGTGTTCTTCTGAAATGTTTCTATCATAGCCACCATATCAGCCCTACATAGAACAGATGCAGCCACATCGTCTTGGTGAACGTGCATACATAAGAATGTTGCAATGCCATCTGTACACCCTCTCTCTGTCATAATTATAACAGTTCCCACTTATTGAACACTTTACAGTTTACAAAATATTTTTCCTCAATGCACACCTGTGAGGTAAGCCAATGAGGGAAATGGAATTGAAGTGTCTAATCTAAGAACGGCCGACTTGAACTTGTATCTTGGAAATACAAACTTGCTCTTTCTGTTTCATCAGATTGTCTCTCCAGAAAACGTTCAGTGCATTAGGATGTTCCTGCATGTTTGAGAAGATGTCTACCATTAAAGTAGTGTCTACCATGGCAAAGCTCATATTACCTTCCTAAACAATTTTGCTCATGGTTAGTGACATTAGGGACAACTCATTTTCTTGGCAGCTTAGTCTGTTTATTTTAGTTGTAATTGTTAGACAGTAGGCAAATTGTTTAATCTTTCTGATACATCGATGACTCTAAATTATAGAAAGATTACAGTATAAACCCATGAAAAGTATACAAAAGACCATAAGGTCTAGACTTGAAAGGGTACTCAGAAGCCATCAAACCCAACCCTATCATTTTCCAGAAGCAGGAAAACTGAGTCTCAGAGACATTAAGTGACTTGCCAAGATCACACAGTTTATACACATTTGAGAAAAAATTCAAAGCTAGGTTTTTCTGACTCCAAGCATACCGTGCTGCTTCTTGAAATCATAGCAAATTAACTAATTGTTAAATTTAATCAAATAAGGTATAACAGGTATAACTTAGTGGGAATTCATGAAACTGAGATAAATTATAATTTCTCTCTTATACTAACAGTTATTGAATCATAATTAAGATTTTTTCCCCTTTTCTACTTCTTCACCCAGAAATCAATCAAGTATGGGAAATCTCTCCCAAATGCAGACCCAGACTAAAGATCTAATCAAAAAAAGTAAAAGAAATTCTATTTAGGTTAATGGAAGGATTCCTCGTCATTGTGTTTATTCAGAGACATCTGGTAAAATGTGGATTCTCTCGATTTTCAGATGGGTGATATAGAAATTGACAAATCTTTTGGACCAAGGCATTAGTGATCCCAATCATGCACCTCAAAATCCTTATTGTAATATATTATAATATTCATTCTCCCATCAATTATTAACCAATCAAAGTTGATTTCTACCCTCAGGAATTCCTATTCTTCCAAGTGCACATAAATTGAGAAACTACTGACATGAAGGGTCTTTGGTCTAAGAGAGAGACAAACAAATGACCATCATTTTATTAATAAACATATAGACATTATTAGTAAAATATTAAAAATTACTCAGAAACTATGTCTCTTCAACTTTTTAAACTTCACAAAAGTCGCCAACTAGAAATAAACCCTTGACCTGATAGACCCTCTTTGTTTCCCAAGGAAAGAAATGTTTTTCTTCACTACTATTTAATTTCAGTTCATGTCTGAAATCCACCCATACATTAAATATTTTTTTCAGAACAATATAATAAGTCATGTAAGTCAAATCATAGTGCATTTTCAAAATATTTTTATTTTAGACTCATAAATGACCAAAAGAAAAGCTGCCAACGTTTTATTGCTCTAGTTGAATACCACATATTTAAAAGCTCAGTATTCAGACTGTGTATTATTGAGAAAATTATGGGTAATTTGCATGGTTATGAAATAATGTTTGCTCACTGCACTGACTTCCCCTCATGCCGTTTTTTTTAAAAAACCCAGAGGGTAGTAACTGGGAGTATCTCCAGGTCATAGTAAGAAAACAAATGCTCTGCCTGTTGCCTCTCATCACTCCTCATCACTCCAGATCTTCCCTTCAGATCTAAACCCAGATGGATCCAAAAATGTCAGGACAGTTTCCATGAAACCTCCAGGGATCATAGACTTCCTTATTTGGCAGAATCACATGAAGGAAAATTATGATATAGGAGACAGGTCCCAATGACTATATCTGGTTATGTTCTATTCCAAGCAAGATAAAAGATTACCCCATCCCTTACCACTATCGTTGACCTCCCTTAGCTCTGAACCTCTTTAAAACCCTTCATATCATGTTACTGATTTTTTATCTGTTTATACAGATGTTACAGTCATGTCTAACTCTTCATGATTCTTTTGGGGGAGAGATTTTTTTGGCAAAGATACTAAATTGGTTTGCCATTTCCTTCAGCTCATTTTACAGTTAAGGAAACTGATTCAAACAGAATTAAGTGACTTGCTCAGGGTTACACAGATAGTATCTTAAGACTGAATTTAACTCAGGTCTTCCATTGTGCCAATTATATGTCCTGTGTTGCTAAATAAATAGACTATTGGACTTATTTGTGTTTGGATTTTATTCTTCTATTATATTGAAATATCCAAGAAGGCAGAGATCATATCAGATCATTTTAGGACCCAGAATCCAACATAGTATTCTGTCAGTGAATGGTAAACAAATGAATGGATGGATGGATAGATGGATAGATGGATGGATGGAACCATGGCTGAATGAAGTAATAGTGTACTAGTCCCCTACCGGGAAATTGGACCTCTGTTCAAACCCATTCTCTGCTTTGGTACAACAGATAAAGTACTAGATATAAAGTCAAAGAGTTTGAGATAAAACTCCAATTCTAGCCATGTGATCTTGGATAAGTACCTTCCCCTCTTGTGACCTAATTTTCTTCATATAGAAAATAAGTGAGCTGGATTATATAAGGGATAAGGAACTTTCTAATTCTAATTCTATGTTCTATTAGTTGCATGACCATGAATCAATTATTTGATTGTTTCAGACTCTAATATTTCCTCAGCCAAATGTGAACAACAATGACAACACAAGGTACTTTCCTCACAGCAGTTTTCTGAAACTCAATTGAGATCAATACCAGTAAAGTATAATTTAGCCATAATGAATATAAATTGTGTTGCTATGGTTGTTGAATTGATGACTCCTGAATAGTTCGGTGCAATGGAACATAAATCTAGAAGCTCAGCAGAGTAAAATGAGCAGTGGCTCTGGAGTCAGAGGACTTAGGATCAAAATATCAATATTCTCCTTTCACAGACACACACTGATGACAGTAGTGAATCACTTCACTTGCCTATGCCTGAGTTTTCTTAGAAGGAGTGGATTAATTGGCCTTTCTATTTTCCTTCCTTCTTTCCTCCTTTCTTCCTTCCTCCCTTCTCTCCCTCCTTTCCTTCCTTTTTCCCTTCCTTCCTTTCTTCTTTCTTTTCCTTCCTTCCTTCCTCCCTCTTTCTTTCTTCCTTTCTCACATTTATTAAGTACTCACTATGTGCCATGCCACACCTGCTCCTCCATGACCTAATATTCTATTGAGAAGGATGGAATGGTGTCAATAGTAGAAGGGAGAGCAGTGTGCATGTATACTATTAAATACAAAATTTATGTGTAATAATTTTAGGTGACTAGAGTAGAGGAAAGATCAAGACAGTGTTCTCATAAGTGAGTCTTTAAGCCAACCTAGTATCACCTTCCTTTGGTGAATGAATTCTAATAGTATATTCTAGACTGGTACATTTAATATCTTTAGGGTAGATTCCTCCAGGAGTTTCTTCTTTAGACTGGAAGCAGGAATTATAATCTTTTCAAGAAATTTTTGTTGTTGTTTTTAATCATTTCTTTGTAACCCCAATGTTTAGAGTAGTGTCTGACATGCTGTTGGTGCTTAATAGTTGCCTGCTCATTGACAAATTCAAGAAAACAGGGTAAGATCACAAAGCTGGTTTCCAAGGTGATGTTTACACTTAAAATATAGGCACCTCTTCCATTTGTATGTAATCCTTTTATTGGCTGAGACATTTGGATTTTTTGTTTGTATCCTCAGTAGCTAGCATAGAACCCAATACATAAGAGGCTCATAAAAATACATGATATTAAATAGGTAATGTGTGTATTTACATAATCATATAGTAAGTTCCCTGCCCCAAAGGCTTTGATTTTAATGTTTTTACCATTTTAATTATATGGCATTTCTTCCCTGAGAGTCACAGGCATCCAAAGTAGCTATTTAAAGACAGTACCTTGATCTTTTGGTTGTTTTGTTTTATTTTGCTTTGTTTTGTTCTTAAATGAATCGATTAAAAAGTGTTTTAAAAGCCCTTCGGAATAGAAGTCTAATCTTCTGTCTTCCAACTACTCTGTTATTTCTCCTGCCATCATGACTCTTGACAGCTGGAAAATGTAAAACCTTGAGAAATCTGGAAAGGGAAAGACTTGGGTGCCAGCCACAATAGGGCTAGGAATTATGGAAGAACTGGGGGAAAAGGCATGTTGCCCCAGAGTCTAAGCCAACTGTCTCCTTCCTGAGGGAAAAAAGTTCCAAGGAATAATTTCTTACTGAAATAGAATATTTGGAGAGTGAAAGGAAGAAGGGGAAAACAAAACAACATAAAAACTTATAGAAGAATCAGATTTATTATGCTTACCCAGTGGTACACAGAGATTTTGAACTATGAAAGGCAAAATATAGTCATGACCACAGCTGGGTCCTTCTTAAAGGTTTGGGATTCTGGCATTCTTGCAACATCCCACCAGCACTTCCATTTTCTCTATGGTTACCCTATAACAGAGCTCACCTGGTTATTATAGAGGCAGGATCTCAGTTCAGATTTCTGAGCATTTTTTTTGACTGTCTCCTTTAACTAGAATGCTTTCCCAACTCATGTCTGCTTCCTAGTCCCCTTCATTTCTCAGCTAATGCCCCATCTTCTTCAAGAAGTATTTCCCAACCCTCTTTTAGCTTAATTCCTTCTAAGACTATTTCCAATTTACTCTGTAAATTTCTAATTTGTAAACAGCTCTCTTGTATTCCATCTTTCTCCTCTAAACCCTGAGCTTCTTGAGAACTGAGACTGTTTTTGTCTTTTCTTGCTTCTCCAGAGCTTAGAGCAATATTTGGTACCTTACAGGTGCTTAATAAATGCTTGTTAACTTGACTATGTTCTCTTAAATCCAATTCTTCCTTTTTCCTTTGCTATACATAAGGAAACTGGGGGGGGGAGGGGGAACAGAGGTAGCAGCTGTTGAAAAGATTGTTATATTCTGACTTTAATTCTACCATCCCTGATTATGTCTCAAACTCAAGAACTTTAGACTGAATCTGGAAGAAGGACAAAGGAGAAAATACAGCAAGTCAAGCCTTAGAAAAGGAGAAAGCAGCAGGCCATTTGTATATAGAATAATAGATCTGGGTACAATAGATACAGGAGAGCTTTCAAAAGGAAATAGATGAATCAGCTTCTAAATCAAGATGAGGCAAACAGGGTAGAAACAAAATTGTGGGAATAAATAAGTTCTTTTTTTGAGATTTAGAAAGCAATTTTACTCAATATTTACTCCATAGAATATGTTTTATTCTGGATCCTACCTTTTCTGAGCCTCTAGTAATCTATCTGTCCATTTCTTTCTCGTATTAGTTTATGATGACATCTAACAGAAATGGATCTGCTCTGGCAGATTTGGGGTTCATACCTAGCTGGGTCCCCTTTTCTTACCTGCCAATCAGATATAAAGTTTCCTGAATAAGCAATTGTGGAAGGTGTCAAAATCATAATGAGTCACAACAATTAAAAGGCAATAATGGTAATAACAATAATGCTATCAATAGTTTGGATGCAAAGCAACATTAAAGTAGATTCCATTCAGTAAACTCCTATCATGTGCTAGTTAGTTGAGAGTATACTTAAAAAATGAAAGATATATGTGTATACATATTCTTACATACATGTATACTAAACATGTATGTGTTTACAAATATATATGTGTGTGTATATATATATACATATATGTATAGATAAATAAATAATGACTTCTGCCCTCAAGAGTTTATACTCTAAAGATGTGGATTTAAATGAATGAATGATTATAGCCAAGAAATAGAATGACATATATAAAAAAAAACCTTGATTCTGGTGTCAGAAAATTTAGATTCAAATTCTCTTTGTTATTTGTTATCTTTGTAATCTTGGGCCCATCATTTAAATACTCTGGGCTTCATTTTCTTACATTTAAAATGAGAGAGGAGGTGGAATTTGAATAGATGGTTTATAAATTACTTTCTAGCTCCAGATCTATGAAACTTCAATTAGAAAATCATGTTAGTCGTAGGTCTTCCCAAATGAAAAGATAGGAGTATCCTCTCCAAAATATATATTTTTCTAGAATATATGTATGTGTATGTATTCATACATGTAACATACATATACATATAGCCATATTCATGTACACATATATAAATATCTATATCTAAATATATAGATCTAGATATATTCTGCTGTGTTTTGTTCTTTGAAAAAAGTTGATGGAATATCCAATTTTATAGAAACCTTGAGATGGAACAGAGAAGCAAATTGTGTTCCAAACTTGGAATTAATTATTTTTGTCCAGGAGAAAACATTCGGCAATTTCCCATAAAAGGAACTGGTACATTAGGGAAAGCAAATGTAAATAGTGGATACTAAATATACTGTACTGGAATAGACTTTCCTATTTCTCTTCTTGGGAAAGATCGCCACCTAATGGCAGCTCTTCACTGTCTTGCCAAGCAAGCTTTATCACGCCTGATTTAGTATTATGAAAAAACATTATAAAACTATTTGCATACATTAGTAAGGTTTGATTTTCCCTGTTTTACTGCTGTTGCTGTGGGCTGTGGGTTTGTTTTAGCAGATAAGAACTAGAGGTAATTCCTAATACGGACCTATAGCTTGGTTAAACTAAAAACATTTCTGGGATGAAGAATTGACCTGGACATTCATAATATATAGAAAAAGCAATGAAGGATCTCACTCTGTGCTTTTAAAACATCAGGCTTATCAGCATACCCAGACATATTATCTGTTACCCATGACATTTTATTTTTCTTTTTAAAATTTATTGATATTTTAATGTTATCATTTCCCTTTGTCTCCTATCCAAGAGTCATTTCTTATAATAATGAAATTCAAAAAGAAAAAAATTCAGCAACATAAAAAATAAATAAACCTTAAGCAAATCTTCACATTACATAGAGTGCTCCTTGCAAAAAAGTTCCTTCTCAGATATCTTTTTAGGGGGGGAAGGGAACTTAGTCTTGGGTATTATTATTTGATGGCATATAGTTTAACTTATTTATGATATTCCAGTGTGCATGAGGTGTGAATCAGGGGTCAGAAAATTCAAATACTTTGGCATTTACTAGCTGTGTGAGGATAATTTAACCTCCACGAGCCTCAGTTTTTGCATTTCTCCAATGAAGGAATTGGACCATCTGGCCCCCCTGAAACCCCTTCTAGTCTTGGATCTATGATTGAACTATAGAGGAATTTTTATGGTGGGCTTGGAAATGTCTTTTGACTCTCACTTTCTTTCTGAAGCTATTTTCAGGAAAGAACTATGCTGGATACCAGTGTAGGCGAACACCTTCTAATATTAGCCTAAATACAAACATAATTAAGAAGGTAAGGTGCTAAACTGAGAAAAACAAAAATGACTTATACTAAAAGGAAAGCTTTGTTGCTGCCTCCATAAAACTTGGAGTAAATAAGCTTATTTATTCATTCATTCTTTCCTTTCTTTATTCATTCATTTATTTACAACTTTACTGATGAATAGTGACTTGAAATTGTATTTTTATTAAAGCTTTTTATTTTCAAAACATCTGCATGGATAATTTTTCAACATTAACCCTCGCCAAATCTTGTGTTTCAATTTCCCATGACTCTTCTCTCCATATATAAATCCAATATATCCATACATATTTATACAATTATCTTGCTGCACAAGAAAAATAAAATCAAAAAGGAAAAGAAAAAGAAAATATAAGCACAAACAACAACAAAAAGAGTGAAAATACTATGTTGTGCTCCACATTCAGTTTCTACTGTCCTTTCTCTGGGTTCAGATGACTTTCTTCATCACCTGGCCATTGGAACTGGTCTGAATCACCTTATTGTTGAAGAGAGCCATAACCATCAAAATTGATCATTGTATAATCTTGTTGCCATCTACAATGATCTGGTACTGCTCACTTCACTTAGCATCAGTTCAGGCTCCCCAGGCCTCTCTGAAATCATCCTGCTGATCATTTCTTATAGAACAATAATATTCCATAACATTCAGATATCATAATTTATTCAGCCATTCCCCCAATGATGGGCATTCATTCAGTTTCCAGTTTCTTGCCACTACAAAAAGGGCTGTCACAAACATTTTTGCACATATGGATCCCTTTCCCTCCTTTAAGATCTCTTTGGAATATAAGCCCAGTAGAGACACTGCTGGATCCAAGGGTATGCACAGTTTGATAGCCTTTTATACATAGTTCTAAACTGCTCTCCAGAATGATTGGATCCATTCACAATTCTACCAATAATGCATTAGTGCCTCAGTTTTCCCACATCCCCTCTAACATTTGTCATCTTTTCCTGTCATTTTCACTAATTTGAGAGGTGTGTAGTGGTATCTCAGTATGGTTTTAATTTGCATTTCTCTGATTAATAGTGATTTGGAGCATCTTTTCATATGACTAGAAATGGTTTTACTTTCTTCATCTGAAAATTGTTCATATCCTTTGACCATTTATTATTTGGAGAATGGTTTGAGTTCTTATAAATTTGAGTCAATTCTCTCTATATTTTAGAAATGAGGCCTTTATCAGAACCTCTGAATATAAAAATGTTTTCCTAATTTATTGCTTCCTTTCTGATCTTGTCTTAATTAGTTTTGTTTGTTCAAAAACTGTTTAACATAACATAATCAAAATTATCTTTTTTTGTGTGTTCAACAATGAACTCCAGTTCTTCTTTCTCCACAGATCTGAGCAGTAAACTATCCTTTGTGCTTCTAATTTGCTTATAATATCACTCTTTAAGTCTAAATCATGGATCTATTTAGACCTTATCTTGGAATATAGTTTTAGGTGTGGGTCAATGCCTACCTTCTGCCATACTATTTTTTAATTTTCTTAGCAGTTTTTGTCAGAGTGAATTTTTAATTGGATTCTTTGGGTTTGTCAAACACAAGGTTACTACAATCATTGACTGTTTTGTCTTGTGAACCTAACCTATTCTACTGATTGATTGCTATATTTCTTAGCGAGTACCAAATGGTTTTGATGATTGCTGCTTTGTAATATAGTTTTAGATCTGGCACAGCTAGGCCACCATCATTTGCATTTTTTATTAATTCCCTTGAAATTCTTGACATTTTGTTCTTCCAGATGAACTTCATTATTATTTTCCTATATCTGTAAAATAATTTCTTGGGAGTTATGGCATTGAATAAGTAGATTAATTTAGGTAATATTATCATTCTTATATTTGTTCAGCCTACCCCTGAGCACTTGATATTTTTCCAACTTATTAGCTCTGACTTGGTGTGGAAAGTGTTTTGTAGTTGTGTTCATATAGTTTCTGACTTTACCTTGGCAGGTAGACTCCCAAACATTTTATATCAACATTATTTTAAATGGAATTTCTCTTTGCATTACTTGCTGTTGGACTTTGTTGATAATATGTAATGTTCAGGCTAGCTTTGTGGAGGTCCTCCAGAAGGGCCTTGGTCTCACTAGGATAGACACCACAGGAATGGACAAGAATAGAACCCAAAGTCTTTATTTGTCTGTGTCTATCATAGTCTGATCCAGTCTCAGTGTGACCCAGTCTCATCCAGCAGTCTGACAGTCTGACAGTCTCAACCAGTCTCCCTCTGAGTCTGATTTTGTCACCGATTTAAATACCCTATTGTAATTGCATCATTACAATATACTGAATCCCTATGAACTAGAGAACCATTACCTCATCAGTTTCACTAAGTTAACATCTTGTTTCAAGTATACTTCTCCAGAGTTCAGACTCTCTATAATAATATATAAAAATGTTGATGATTTATGTGGATTTCTTTTGTATCTGGCAATTTTGCTAAAGTTGTAAATTGTTTTTAGTAGTTTAGTTGATTCTCTAGGGTTATCAAACTACATAATCATATCTCTGCAAAGAGTGACAATTTGGTTTCCTCATTACCTATTCTAATTCCTTTAATCTCTTTTTCTTCTTTTATTGCCAAAGCTAAACTTTCTAATAAAATATTGAATCGTAATGGATAGTAAGTGACCTCATTTCACTAAAGATTTTACTGGCAATGATTCTAACTTTGTATCCATTACATATGATGTTTGCTGGTGGTTTTAAATTGATGCTACTGATCATTTTAGGGAAACTCCATTTTTTCCGACATTCTAGTGTTTTTAATAGAAATGGGTGTTGGATATTATCAAATGCTTTTTTTTTCTTCATCTCTTGAGATAATCATTTTTTTTTTAATTTGGTTTTTGACATAGTCAATTAGACTAATAGTTTTCCTAATATTGAACCAGCCTTGCAGGCATTTCTGATATAAATATTACTTGGTCATAGTGTATTATTCTGGAGATAACTTTCTAAAATCTCATTGCTAATATTTAAGATTTTTGCATCAATATTCATTAGGGAAATTGGTCTATAATTTTCTTTCCCTGTTTTCACCATCCCTGGTTTAGCTATCAGCACCATATCTGTGTCATAAAAGGAATTTGGTAGGACTCCTCTCCCTATTTTTTCAAATCGTTTATATAGTGTTTGAATTAGTTCTTTAAATATTTGGTAGAATTCACATGTAAATCCATCTGGCCCTGGAGATTTTTTCTTAGGGAATTGATTAAATAGCTTGTTCTATTTCTTTTTCTCAAGTGGGACTCTTTAAATAATTTATTTCCTCTTCTGTTAATCTTGGCAATCTATATTTTTGTAAGTACTCCTCCATTTCACTTAGATAATCTAATTTTTTGACATATAGAGTTGGTCAAAATAACTCCTAATTATTGCTCTAATTTCCTCTTCATTGGTGGAAAATTCTCCCTTTTCATTTTTGAGACTAACAATGATTTACACTTCTTTCCTCAAAATTAACTAAATCAATCAAATTAATGAAATGTTTATTTATTTTGTTTTTTAAATAAAAACACTTAATTTTATTAATTCAATAGTTTTCTTACATTTAAATTTTTAATCTCCCCTTTTATTTTCAGAATTTCAAATTTTATATTAAATTGGGGACTTTTTAATTTGTGCTTTCTCTAGCTTTTTTAGTTGCAAGCTCAATTCATCGATCTTCTCTTTATTTTATAGTGACTTGATTTTTTTTTAAATGTTCTAAAAGCACTGAATTGGAGAGAAGCATCCACCGTATGGCACTGAACTTCCTTTCAATTGCACCTGATAAGCACTGAGGGAGAACATGTGTGATTCAAGCTCGCAGGTGAGGATGTTAAAATCTATTTGAATTTCTCTTTCCATCAAAAAGCTGATAATACTTGTAAGAGCAAGGGTTTAGGATCATTTCAGGATCATGAAATAGTGAGTTTTCTTATAGTTTCCAATGTTTGATCCTATAATGAAAATGCACTTTGTTTTCAGTCTTTCCCTATGAAAAGGTATAGGAACACATTAATCTCACAGTATTTAGCAGATGCTGAATATATGTCAAATGAATGAAAAAAAAAACACATTAATCACCTCCCAGCCCCCCAGTTAAAGATGACATAAATATGTCATTAGCACTTGCAAGGCAGTTAGTGGCATGGCTGGGAATGGGATAAGAACTCAAATCTTCCCTCTGACATTGATAAACTGTGTGATCCATTAACCTTTATCAGCTTCAGGTTTCTCATCTCTAAAATAGGATTAATAATTATATTTAACTTAAAGGATTTTTTAAAAATCGAGTGAGTTAATACTAATGCAAACACTTTGCAAAATAATGCACGGTATTGTGATATTGCTATTATCACTGTTTTATCATTATAGACTAGTTACTATTATTATTATTAACATAATCATCATTATTATATAGAAATGTTTACTAAGTACCAGGCTCTGGAGATATAAATACAAAAATGAAATAATATCCATAAAGAGTTTTTGTACTAATGGGAGAGGGAGCAGTAACAGAAAGTAATTACAGTATATATATCCCTAAAAAGTACATGGAGATTTGGAGGTTAGTGGGAGGAACACTAAAAACTGGAGTTGAGGGATGGGAATCAGGAAATGTCAGTTGGGTTGACCTCTTTTATCCTAGCAAAACTCTGGAAGGGCAGATGTAAATGAAATTAGTCTATTTTTACAAATAAGAGTGAGATTAACAGAGGTCAAGATGTTGCCCAAGTATTTAAAGAAGATTTGAATTCAGTTCTTTCTAATTCAAATTCTGGGTCTCTCCTCTGTACCATCTAGCTTTCTAATTAATCAATCATTGAGAAAATATTTATCGAACACTAGACACTGATGAAACAAGCTAAAAATCACATCTGCTCCAGGAATTTATATTCTATAATGGGAGGAGGATGTTCAAAATATTCACAGATAAGTCATTCCATTACCCAATATCTACACGGTGGAGCAGTGGATAGAGTGCCATGCCTAGAATCAGGACTTTATTTTTTTTTCACATGGTGAATTTTCTCTGGTATATCTGCCCTCTGATGTTCTGTAGATGGCAAAGCACTAAGAGCCTCCCAGGAACAGAGATGGGAGGTGAAATAGCTTATGGCAGAAACAGCAAAGAGGTCAATTTCATTTGATTATATGATAAATCAAAGGGATCATACATAATAAGTCTTGAAAAATAGATCAGAAGGGGCTTTAAATGTCAAGCAAAAGAGTTTTAAGAGAATGAAATAAGCCCTGCTTATAAAAATATCTATTTTCAGGGGCATCTAGATGCATTTACTGGCTGTGTGTTCCCAGTAAAGACATCTAACCTTAACTGCCTTTAAATTCATACTTATTGATGCTACTAAGCTCAAGATTTTCACCAACCTCAGCCTCTCCTGTACTTGGAACTACAAATCTGCACCATCAGGCTTAATATGGGATTTTCAGTGTTATCCTGTTCCAAAAGCAGGCAGGTGGAGAAGTGGATGGAGTACCATACCTAGAATTAGGACGATTTTTTTTTTTTTTCACATAGCGAATTTTCTCTGGTATATCTGCCCTCTGATGTTCTGCAGATGGCCAAGCAGTAAAAGCATCCCAAGAACAGAGATGGGAAGTGAGATATCCTATAGGAAAAACAGCAAAGAGGTCAGTTTCATTTGATTACATGATAAATGAAAGGAATCGTGCATAATAATTAATTTTTAAAAAAAATTTTTAAATTAAATTAAATTAAAAATAACTTAAATTTATACTTTTTGTGCCCTGAGTCTACTGTATACATTTGGTTTCTAATATTCCTTCTCTTCCTTCCTCTCCTCCCTCCTCCCTCCTTTCCTCTTTTCTCCCTCCTTTCCTCCCTTCTTTTCCTCTTTTCCTCCCTTCTTTCCCTCCTTTTCCTCCCCTTCTTTCCCTTCTTTCCTTCCTTCCTCTCCTCCCCTTCTTTCCTTCCTTCCTCTCTCCCCTCCCTTCTTTCTTCCTTCCTCTCTCCCCTCCCTTCCTTCCTTCCTCCCTTCCTCCCTCCCCTCCCTCCCTTCCTCCCTCCCTCCCTTCCTCCCTCCCTCCCTTCCTCCCTTCCTTCCTTCCTCCTTCCTTCCTTCCTTCCTTCCTTCCTTCCTTCCTTCCTTCCTTCCTTCCTTCCTTCCTTCCTTCCTTCCTTCTTTTTCTTCTTCCTTCATAGCATCAACAGTCAAAATTCTGAAGGTATTCAGTGCACTCATGGCACTTTCCTTAGATATCTCCTAGAGTGTCCCATCTTGTCTGAGTTCCCTTTGTTTCTGGATCTTTTCTATGCTTTTTCAGTCCCCCTTCTAAAAAGAAAAGTTAATAATTTTGATTTGATTCAATTCAAAACTATTTCCTTAATGTCTTCTATCCATACAGGAGAAACAAAAACTTGTTTTTGTTCTTCTCCTAAAGACTCTATTTTCTGTTCCTGAAAGTGCAAACTAGCTCATCAAAAACTTAATCCATTCTGATGTGTTAATATCACGGTATTAAATGGAAAAATAAAGATAGCTTCCACTTTTTTCTTTTCTTTCTAATATATACATTTTATCAGTATTCTTCTGGAGACAATATGCTTAACTCGAATAGTAAGGCTTGTCCCCACCCTCACATGGAAATTCCTCCTTAAGTCAAATATTTTATCTGAAAAGAGAGAAAATAACACAGAAACTGTCAATCCGCATTAAAGTTCTAGTCAGTGTCTATTGGGAAGAAGGGAGGGGTGAAGATGGAGTGGCACTCCTTTTCCTCAGGAACAAAGATCAAAGTCAAGTTTGAATTTTTGTTCCTTCTTCCACTTTCACCCAACGCATTTTCCCTGTGTAAACTTTTTTCTAGAAGGTACAATGGAGCAAGGGTAATGTAGTCTCTTCCCTAAAAGTCAATGGAGTAGGAAGATTGAATCCCTTACTTTGCCTGCACTTCCTTGTCCAGAGGAGGATCCATTATAATTCATGTTAAGACTACAAAGAGAAAGAATATTTAAATATAAGTTTCTGCCAGGGATACTCTCTTCCAAGATAAATGCTGATAATGGGTCTACTGATTTCCTGCTCAGGAGAACTAAGATGGTCCACCTGTGCCTTTTCTGTGTCCTTCGATTCCCTCCATTCAAAAAAAAAAAAAAAAGTTAATTTATATTTAAACCTTTGATTTAATTCAACTTGAAACCATTTATGGTTTCATTATGAACCCACTTAATGCCTTCTATCCCATCTGTGCCAGAATACCTAATTCAGACAAAGCCTTGGATGACAGTTTGGACCTTTTTTTTTTTTTTTTTTTTTTTTAATTATACATAGATTTTAACATGTTAACATATTTTGAATTGCTTGCCATCTAGGGGAGGAGGGGTAAGGGGAAAGAGGAGAAAATCTAAAATACAAGCCTATGCAAGAGTCAATGTTGTCAAATTATTTATGCATATATTTTGAAAATAAAAAGCTTTATTAAAATAAAAATAAAATAAAAAATAATTAAGTTATAAATTTCTTTTTGGTAACAAATATGATTTGAAAGTAGAAAATTTTTATGATTGTAGTCACTATTCTCCCTGAAGCTAGAATGAAGACTGGGCAGAAATGTGACCTCTTCTATATGCTTGGCCTAGGTTTAGGGGACACTAGGGGGTGAAAAGGAGAATGAAAATTGAAATGAAAGGACACAGAAAGTTTCCATAAGCTGTACCACATTTTATCTTATGTAGGGCTCTAGCTCTAAGACTGGCAAAGGCCTTAAGAGCAACACTATCCTACTGGTGAAAAATATTTGCCAGTGCAGCATTTTTCACTTACCTTTCTTGGTTTATTAACCTTAAACACTAATAAATTCTTTTAAAGCTCATGAACTATAGCTTGGATTGTCTGCGAGTTTATGCATATGTATAAAATTGCTGAAGGTTTTCTCTCTTTAGAAAGAGTTAACTCCTGCCATTTGCTCTAAAACAACCTCTATCTAGCATCAGGTTGTGAGGAGCCTAGTTCTAATATCCTCCACTTTGCTGACCAACTCCAGTTTCACTCTGTTCACTTCCTAATGGGGCATGGGAGATTGGCTACTATAATGGAAGTTAAAATAACTGAAGTCATCCTCCTCTATCACTCGCAACAAATTTAAGGATATAGCTGGGTTTGGAAGAGGAGGCTAAATCTTAGGAGATGAGCTTCCTTTCAATAATAAATTCCACTTCTCACTTCCAAAAACAAACAAAAAAACAACAAAAACAATTACTTTATTTTGTATCTCTCTAATTAATAGTGATTTGGAGTGAAAGCCACCCATTTATATAATTCATTAGGTGAGAAAAAGTATTTTCATAACCTTTAATAATCAGTTTTCTATATATCTGTAAAGAAAGCCTTTATCAGAAAAAGTTATTGAATATATACATACATATACATATATAATACATGTATACATATGCATGTATATATATATATACATATATACATTTTGTTCAGTTAAACTGCTTCTCTTCTCATTTTAACTGCATTGGTTTTATATATGCAAAACTTTTTAAAAAAATATTTATGCAATCAAACCTGTCCATTGTTTTTTCCAAATTTAATGACATTTCTACAAACATATTCTGTGAGCAAAGCATACACACATGCACATAGTCGTCCCTCCCCAATACTCACACACACAGAGCAAGTCATTAGGCTCTGGAATAGATGCAAAGTTAAGACCAAATATTTGTCCTACAGGAGCTTGCACTGTACATAAAACACTTCTTCTTAGAGGAAGCCCTGCTGGTTTGCTTACTGACAGGTTAGTTAGTCCTCATATACTGAATGATAGAGAGCGATTTACAACAGTACTGTCAAACTCAAATAGAAATGCATCCCTAACTTAGAAAATCACAAATGAGCATTATGTTTTATTGTGGCATCTAAGTGGCACAATAGATAGAACCCTGGGCTTGGAATCAGCAAAATCCCTCTTGGTGAGTTCAAATCCTGCCTCAGACACTTAATAGCTGTGTAATCCTGGACAAGTTGTTTTACCTTGTTTGCTTTTGTTTCCTCATATATAAAAGGAAATGAAATGAAAAACCTCTCTAGTAACTTTGAAAAGAAAACTCCAAATGAGGTCATGAAGAATTGGGTGTGACTGAAAAATGAACAACAAATTAAGGTTCCTTGTATTTTTATTTATTTTGTTAAACATTTCTCCAATTACATTTTAATCTGATTTGGGGCTCCCAACCTCAGAATTTGACATCTCTGACTGATGATATTCATCTATGCTAAAGTCTTGTGTGACTAGAATAATAAGGGCTCATTTACTGTCTTGATTTTATTTTCTCAGTTTCTTATTTGAGTAGCTTAGTGTACCATTATCTGGCCTAGCCTTTCATTCTAGCTACTTCAAGATCTCCTCATGGCAAACCCCACTCTGCTGCTCCTCTTTGGCTCAAGACTACAGCATCTGCTTCCAAGTGACCTACCAGTACTGGCTCCTGTTTGGTTTTCATAAACAGTTCTTTTTCCTCCCCTAACCCTGGTAACCATTTGGCAGTCGAGGGCTCGCCTCTGCCAGTACCTAGCCAGCTTGCATCCCCACCCACACCCATTAGTGGCAATTAAGTTCTAATCTAGAACATTAAGACAGCCTAGAAGCTTAGCCTCCTACCTTACACTAAAAGGGAACAAACCAATTCAGTACTATTTTAATAATGGAAATGGCTTTTTTGTTGTAGTTTGCTTGCATTTTGTTTTCCTTCTCATTTTATTTTCCTTTTTAATCTGATTTTTCTTGTGCAGTATGATAATTGTGGAAAAATATGTAGGGAGAAAATTGCATGTTTCATATATTGGATTACTCGCCATCTAGGATAGGGGATGGGGGAGAAGGAAGGGAAAAAAATTTGGAGCACAAGGTTTTGCAAAAATAAATGTTGAAAATTACCTATACATATGTTTTGAAAATAAAAGGCTTTAATTTTTAAAAAGTTGAAAAAATAACGGGAATAGCCCATCATCAAAGCTTATTTCTGCCTGTCTTGTTCTTTTAAAAGTTTTAATCCTATAAATAATGCATTACAATAACTTTTGAACCTCAATTACTGCTACTCAGCACTTTGGTGGTACAATATTGCATAGGATATGGGGAAGTTTGGCCTCTAATATTGACATAGAAAATTCTGTTTTAAAAGGCTGGAATTCAAAAGTAAGATTCCATTATCCTTCTCTAGCTCATGCATCTCAATGAAATAATGGTCAAGAAATAATATAGCCGAGGAAAGAAAATGAGCCTGAATCTGTGATCATATTGATACAGGGAACTTCCATGTAAGGACAGTCCCTCTTCTAATAGAGGTTGCTACCTTCTTTACACCTTGTGTACACAGAGAGTCACCCAGAGTCCTGGGTGAAAGCTTTGGTGGTCTTTTCATTTTTGACACCTTGAGCACTGATGGGTTGTGGCTTATTCAAGGTCACAAAGCCAATAGGTGTCAAATGGGGGATTTGAATCCAAGTCTTTCCAGCCAGCTTTCTAGCAATTAAAACAATCTGACTGTTAATATCTTGAGGAATGCAAATGAGGAAACTTCATTCTGTTAAAACCTGTAAATGAATGACCACCCCTTTTGCCCTTCAAGGACACTTGCATTTTATCTATACTAGTATTTTACTAAAGGAGGAAGCTGAGTGGAACAATGGACCTAGAATCAGGAAGACATCTCTTTGTGGGTTCAAACCCAGACTCAGACATTTTGCTTGCTGTGTGACCTTGGACAAGTCATTTAACCCTGTTTTCCTCAGTTTCCTCATGTATAAAAAAATGAGCTGGGGAAGGAAATAACTAACCATTTCAATGTCTTTTCCAAGAAAACCCCAAATAAGATCACAAAGAGTCAGATTCAACTTAAACAATTCAATAACAATAATATTACATTAAAGACAATTTATACATTTATATAACAACAATTTCCTTTTATAAGTTTCTATAGCAGAACAAAATCACCCTAATGACCTTAAGTCTTGCCTCAAAGACTTACCTCAAGATAAAGTTAAGTAATGTTTGATGGTGAGATGTGAGATCAAGTAAATTCATAGAACTAAATCTATAAAGGATGTCAGAAACCGTATAGATTAATGCCCTCATTTTAAAAATCAACTTTCATTAAGAATTTATTATGTGCCAGTGCTATACTAAGCACTGAAGAAAAGCAAAAGATAGTTCCTTTCCTTGAGGAACTTACAATCGAATAAGAAAGAGAATAAATAATATATACAAATAAGCTTTGTGCAAGATAAATGGAAATTAATTAATAGAGAGAAGGAACCAAGATGAAGGAGGATGAGGAAATGTTAGGACTTTATTGATAGGACTTTAGCTGAGATTAGGAAGAGACCAAGGAATTTAGGAATGGAATATTATTCCAGGAAGCTGAAGCATTGGGAAAGTCTTTATGAAGAAGGTTGTCTTGAAGAAAATAATTCTCCATGGAAGAGCGGAGGAAAGAGGGAACTCAAAGCATGGTGGGATAGCAGAGATAAACAAGGGAGTACTGTGGAAAAGGAATGGAGAGAAGGCCAGTTTGTTGATGTTTAAAAGGGTAGGTAGAGGTGAAAAACATCAGTGCAGAAGACCTTTGTACTAGCCAAATGAGATAGCTGGAAGGACTACATTGAGACATGGAAGAAGAGCAATGGTAAATCAGGGCCAGCTAGGGCTTTTTGTCCTGATGAATGTGTGAATTTAGCTAGGCTGAATCTTGGGGAGTAGATATTAAGTCTTTAGCTGGGTCTACACTTGAATGCTGTTCAACTGGTAGGACTTGGAATAGCTTGAATTTCCCTTATATAGTCTCCAAAGTCTAAGGATTACCCCAGAACACAATGAAACATTAAGGTAAAAATAAGTTATTCTGAATAGTGTAAAGAATAGGGAAAATGTTGGTGCTAGTACATACTCATATATTTGCTGAGGTAACTGGGGTTAAGTGACTTGCCCAGGATCACACAGATAGGAAATGTTAGGTGTCTGAGATTGGATTTGAACTCGGGTTTCTCCTGACTTCAGGACTGATGCTCTAACTACTGTGCCACCTAGCTGCCCCTATATATTTTTTAATTGTTTTATTTTTCTGGCTATACATGTACATTAATTGTTTCAAAATACACATATAAATACACAGCACTTAATGAATTATGTTGGGAGTAAAAAAATCAGAAAAAAGTGAAAAACAGAGAAAAAAACAAGAAAATGAAGAGGAAGAAAAAGTGAACATAGCATGTATTGATTTACATTCATTCTCCATGGTTCATCTTTCTGAATGCAGATGGCATTTTCTATCCAAAGTTTATTGGAATTGCCTTGGATCAATGAACCACTGAGAAGAACCAAGCCTTTCATTGTAGCTCATCGCACATTCTTGCTGTTATTGTGTACAATACATTCCTTATTCTGTTTGTTTCACTCATAATCAGTTCATATAAAATCTTTGAAGACCTTTTTAAAATCAGCTTGTTCATCTCATTGTTCAATAATATAATTGTTTCAAGTAAATTTTGGAAAATTTTCTAGGATTCTCTGAGTATATCATCATATCAACTGCAAAGAGTGATAATTTTATTTTTTCATTGGCTATTCTAATTCCTTTCTTTTCCTTTTCTTATTGCTAAAGCCAACAAATCTGGTACAATGTTGAATGATAGTAGTGATAATATCTTACCCCTTATTTCACCTCTGATTTTATTAAAATGCATCTAGTTTCTCTCCCTTACAAATAATGCTTGTTGATGGAGTTAGATAGATGCTGCTTCCTTTATCTATATGCTCTCTAGTGTTTTTTTAATAAAAATGGGTGCTATATTTTGTTAAAAGCTTTTTTCTGAATAACTTGGGATTATCATATTATTTCTGTTAGTTTTGTCATTGATATATAATCAATTATGGCAATAGTTTTCTTGATATTGAACCAACCCTGCATTCACTTGGTCACAGTGTATTATCCTGTCGATAAATTGTAATCTCTTTGCTAACATTTTATTTAAAATTTTTTCCATCAATATTCATTAGGGAGATTCACAATTTTCTTTCTCTGTTTTGACTTTTCCTAGTTTAGGTATCAGTACCATATTTGTGTCATAGAAGGAATTTGGTAGGGTTTCTTCTTTATTTTCCCAAATAGTTTGCAAAGTAGCAGAATTAATTGTTCTTCAAATATTTGGTAGAATTCAGTTGTAAATCTATCTGGCCCTGGAGATTATTTCTAAGGGAATTAGTAGCTTGTTCAATTTATTTTTTTAAATGGGACTATTTAATTTTTTCTGTTAATCTGGGCAATTTTTATATATTTGTTGTAAATATTCATCCATTCCAATTAGATTGTCAGATTTTCTGCCATAGAATTGAAAAAATAATTCCTAATTATTGCTTTTATTTCTTTTTCATTGGTAGTTAAGCTTACCCTTTTCATTTTTGATGCTGGTGATTTGTTTTTCTTCATTTCCTTTTTCTAATCTAATTAACCAAAGGTTTATCTATTTTGTTAGCTTTTTCATAAAACCAACTCAGTTTTATAGATTAGTTCAATAGGTTTTTTTTAGTTTCAATTCTATTAATCTCTTCTGTGAATTACGAAATTTTAATTTGGTGTTTAGTTAGATGTTTTTAATTTGTTCTTTTGTAAAACTTTTTTAGTTGTATGAGCAATTCATTGATCTCCTCTTTATTTTATTCATCTCACTATTTAGAGGTATAAAATTTTCCCTAACAACTGCTTTAGCTGTATCTCATAAATTTCAGTGTGTTGCCTTATTATTGTCATTCTCTTGGATGAAATTATGGATTCTTTGTTACTTGTTTGACCCATTCATTTTTAGAATTAGATTATTTAATTTCCCATTGGTTTTTAGTCTATCTTTCCCTAACCCTTATTGAATTTAATTTTTATTGTATTGTGATCCCAAAAGGAAGCATTTAGTATTTCTGCTTTTCTGCATTTGATTGTGAGGTTTTTATGGTCAGTTTTCCTGTAGGTGCCATATACCATGGAGAAAAAAAGGTGTATTCCTTTCAGTCTCTATTCAATTTTCTCCAGAGGTCTATCATATCTAGATTTTCTAGGATTCTATTAACTTCTATACACATATACACACACATACATACATATATCTATATCTTCCCCCGGTTTACCTTTCTATACTTCTCTGGAATCCTGTGTTTGAAGATCCAATGTTGTTTAGTTCCGGTTTTTCAATAGAAATGATTGAAAATCTCTTACTTCAGTGAAGATCCATCTTCTCTGAAAAATGCTGCTCAGTCATAGTAGTTTATTCTTTGTATAATCTCAGAGTCCTTTGCCTTTTAGAGTATGGTGTTCCAGACCTCAGATACTTTGTTATAGAAGCTGTCAGATCCTGGGTAACTCTTGACTGTTGCTCCTTGATACTTGAATTGCTTTTGGATGGTAGCTTGCAGTATTTTTGCCTTGAGATTATACTTCTGGAGTTTTGCAACAATGTTCCTTATGGGCATTCTTTCAGTGACTATTTCCCCCTTTGCTTCGAATATATCAAGGCAGCTTTTTTTGATGAAGACCTTCAGGTAAACCAATGATTTTTTGAGATTTCTTCTGTGGACATTTTGTCCTCAACTGAGTTGGTGTTTTGGTCTTCCGTGTCACCATAGTAGTCTACTATGGTTAAAGTTCTTTTGTTTATTGCTCATTTTCTTTTCTTCTTTTTTATGTTCTCTTTTGTGCCTTTTAGGGTTGAGCTTGGTTCCTGGGGTAAAGTGGGGGAACTCTCCAAAGCTTTCTGTGCAAGCTCTGAGCCTTGGCTTTGAGCATAGAAACCTTTTGTAGTTAACAGTTTGCTCAAAGCAGGGGGTGGCTCTATTTGTTCTTTCCAGAAAACAGCCTGGTTTCCCAGGATTTGCTTTCTGAGCTTGGACTGGAGGCTGCCACACTGGTGTGCTCTGCTACTGAGCCAGGACTGATGGTTCTCAGTTGCTGATATGCTGTGATTAAGATCCTCTCCCTGGCTTTCTCAGACAGCATAGGAGCTGGGCTGAACACTCCTTTCCTCTTAGTGAGACTGGCTTTTCTTGGAGTCTTTCCAATCTATCTTGAGCTGGAGAGTGATTTATTTCCATGAAACTCTGTTCCGAGGCTTGGTTTTATGTGTTTTTTAAGGGAACTTAGGAGAGTTCCATCATTTTCCTGGCTTCACTCTGCCATCTTGGCTCCACCCCTGAACATGTTGCTGATATTTCAAACGAGTCTTTCTGATTTCCTTGACAACCTCTGGTTAGTGGATTGGCTGCTGCTAAGTCAATGAAAGGATAATTCATAAATCTGCTTGCCTTTCACATATATCTCATTTAGCATCATTCTTTGAGTTCAGCCAAAAATTTTACACCAGTGAATAAACTACAAAACATTATTTAAAGTTACTTTAGGCTTTTTTTAAAACTAAAATGTGTAAGGATTATCCATAAATTACGAAAATAATCTCTGATGTTGACATTCAGAATAAATAGGTAGATAAGCAAAAAGATACTATAAATATATGTGTGTATAGAACCATACTAACACATATATTTTATACATATGTACATACTTGTATACACACATATATTCATGGTTTATATCTACATAATGTATATATTGTGTGTATATATATATATATATATTTAGATATATGTGCGTATATATGTACACATCTACCCATTTCGAAGCACAAATTATTGCAGTCTTTTAATCACTATACTCATTCCCCTAACCTTATCATCACTACCTCCAATCATGTGATTAATAATAACTATTTTTCTCTCTATTTAAACTGTTAGATTTTCTCCATACATATGTTAGATTTTCACCATACATACCAAGCGTCTAAAATTTTTTCTTGCTTTAATAGTCTAAAACAGCATTAAGCCTTTTGTGACATCTCTTATAATAAGTAATGATAAGTGTTACATTATAATTATATCCAGGGTGTTCCAAAAAAACTTAACTACACATGCATACACAGATGCTCACACATATACATATACGTGCATTGCATATGTATATATCATATAGTTGTATATACTTATGTATATGTAATTACATATGCATATGTATAAATTATAGAAGGTTGGACAAGTTTTTGCTTTAGTGATCTCTACTATACAAAATATTACCTGCTTATCAAGATCACAGTGAAGATTAAATGAGATAATATTTGTAAAAACTATTAAGCACAGTGCCTGAAACATATACTCAGCACTTAATAAATGCTTTCTTATATACACATACATATTTGTGTGTATATACATATATATGTATATGTATGTATACACACATATATTTGAAGCTAGGAATGGGAAAGGAAGAAGGGGGAACTATGTGCCAATCATAGTGGCAAGCACTTTATAAATATTGTCTCATTTTATCTTCTCAATTGTTACTGTGAGAAAAGTGCTTTTATGATCCCCATTTTACAATTCAGGCAACTGAGGCAGGCATTGGTTAAGTAAGCTATTTGCCCAAAATCACACAGCTAGGAAATGTCTGAGAGCAGATCTGAGCTCAAGTTTCATCTCCTGTGTGCCCTTCTCTGTGTTAAAACAGCAACTTGAAAAATAAATACTGACTTCTATAGACAGTGAGTTTCCTCATCTGGGAATTCCCTATATCAATAAAATCATCTAAAACAAGGTTTTTTTTTTTTTTTTTTTTTTTTTAAATTTGGGGTATCTGAAATTCTTTTGATGATTATTTCAATATAATTAATTTCCTTTATAATCTTATGTACTTTTTTCATATGATTTTTAAAATGCCTTTCTCAAAAAGGTCTGTTGGCTTCAGAAGACTGGATACACACAAAAGATGAAGAAGCCCAATAAAAGAATAGTGGAAAAAACAAGTAATTTCTGACGAGTTCATCTGTATTCCCTTTGCCATTAGGTGGCAGATCTCAGAATCATATATTCAGCAGCTATAGAATAAAAGCCAGGTGGAATAAGGGATAATTAGTAAAATTTGACTATATGGGATTTTAAATTCAAGCTAGCTCATTCTAATTGCTTAGTCTGACAGTGAAGGGTGTCTCAGAATGTTGGTGGTGGTGGAGAAATATATATATATATATAATATATATATATATATATATATATATATATATATATCCATATGTATATAATGTATTTGTGTCTATACATACACATCTTATGTATTTATGTGTATGTATGTACCTATGAGAACGTATATACTCATGAGAATGAAAAATATATAATCAAATGAAAAGAATCCATTTATGAAAAGTGTGATATTGACATTTGAAATTTACTAAAATGAAAACTTAAACAGCATTAAAGACCATTTAGGTAGCACAGTGGACTTGGACTTGGAATCAGGATGACGCCTTCCTGAGTTCAAATCTGGTCTCAAGCACTTACTGGTTGCATGACCCTGGATACTTAATCCTGTTTGCCTCAGTTTCCTATATGTTAAATGAGCTGGAGAAGGAAATAACAAACCAGTTCAGTAACTAGCCAAAAGCCCCAATTGGGATCATAAGAGTGAAACATGTCTGAAATTATTAAACAAATGCATTATGTAATCTTATACCAACAATCTACACTAGGGCACCCAAACACTAAGGAACTGAGTCTTTTTGAGGGATATGAAAGAACACAAAAACACCAGTTTTAGACACACTTTCTTTGTAAAGAAATTAATTTCATTTTATGACATTGAAGGAAAAGTGTTATGAGAAATACCTAACAAAGGTATAACAAAGTGTCTTGAGATGCCTAGGATAAAGGTAATATATAAAACCAAAGGTACCTCCCCTAAAGATAACTTGGCAAGACTTAATTATTACAGAACTATCAATTAAATGAAATTCTCAAACATCAAATTAAGGGAAAAAATTAAATAATAATAAGAGTCTAAAACAGTACCTGGAAATCACAGTTTGCTGTCAATCCAAAATACTTAAAAGAGAAAAAATGGGGAATATTAGGCTTAAGTTTTAAAAGGTGATTGATATATCAAGAGGTGATAGAGGCTGAAATAACTCATTAAAAACTCGAGAGAAAAATTTCAAATTTAAAATTAATGCCTGATACAAAATAAATATGGAAGTATCAACAGCCTTTTCCCATGTCACAACACAGTGTCACCATGTTTCACAGCCTCTCATTGAATGTTCATTTTTTTCATATTGGATTCAGATTTGTAAGATCTCTCATTCTAAGCTGCATCTTAAGCTCCTTTGTTTATTAGTCATGTAATTCAGTTTACTTTTGCAATTTCTAAAGTGTGCAGAATAATATTTTCACTTAGTCAACAATTTATTACGTGTAAAGATGTTTAAAGCATAGATTTTGTTTGTTTTGCTTTATTTTCCCAGAGGCAATTTGTGAATTCTTTTCCTTCATTTTAACCACCTCTGGCAAGAGGCATATTCAGAAATTGGTGGCAATTTTCTTACATTGTTTCTTGAATTAGAATATTTATTCTTTACTCATCAGGAGGCCAATCAATGGGTCTTTTAGGTTATCATTCTATATATTTTGTCTGATGGCTACATTTTGGTTGTGTAATGGGGTCATGTTTTGAAAAGTAATATTTTTTGCTTCTCCTTCCAGACTGTGCTTCACTTTATCTGTTTTCCCAATCTCTTGCTCTCTCCCTTTCTTTGGAGAAACCAGCCACCATGCACATCACACACATCCTTAAGTGCAATGAGATGGAACAATGAAAAGAGAGATTGGCCTAGGAAGGCTCATCTTTGTAAGTGCAAATCTGGCTTCAAAGACTTCTGGCTGTGTTAACCCTAGGAAAATCATCTAACCCTGCTTTCCTCAGTTTCCTCAATTGTAAACATGAACTGGAGGAAACAAATAGCAAAGCACTTCAGTATCTTTGCCAAGAAAACCCCAAACGGGATCACAAAGAGTCAGTCATACCTGAAGCTACTTAACAACCAAACAGAGGAAAATGTAACAATCTCAAAAGTCATTTAGACATGATTTTCTCCTTTTGTAATCTGAAATAGACTTCACAAGGCGAGTATTTTTATGCTAATTTATATGACAGTTATATATGCGCAAGTCTTGCACTTTATCAGGTTGTAAATTCCTTGGAGATAATTTTTATCTTCTTTATTCCTGAATGTTTAGCATAGTGAATTGCAAATGGATACTCCATAACCATTTGGGTTAAATTGAATTTATGGATAAAAAATATGGCTCTCCTTAAGCTAAAACAATTTCCATTCTGTTGCTTAAAAATTGAATCATTTATTCAAGATAAGTAAAATAAGGTAGTTTCTATTTGATGAAATCTTGAAAAGTAACATGATTGAACTCAGGGTGATTGGAAGCAGCACCCTAGAGAATCTTAATCTATACTTTAAGATAATGAATTATGCTTTCTTTTAGCTGCTTTTGTAAATTCAGAGTCAAAGACAATAACACTTATCTCAACATTGAGAATCAAGCTCTATTTTCTTAGTAGGCAAAATAGCATTCAATCATCCATTTTTGCATTTGTACTAAACTACAGATGGCCAAATTGTTCTAGATATATCAGCCTACATATATTGAGGGTTTTTTTTTTTTTTTTTTGGTCTTGTTTCAATTTTTCTGATTACTTCTGCAAAGTTGGATATAATTGTTTTCATCTGAATTCTTCTCTAAATGTCCTTGTCTCTTGAAGTACTACTAAAGTAAGTCCCAACTGTCTTGGAAATCCACAAACTTGTCTCCCTCATTAGGTATTAGTGCATTTTTCTTAATTTTTCAGTATTTTGAGGCATTTGTAATCTTTTTATTTTACTACTCACCTTTCTGATTTTTGTATGTTAATTGTGTTGATTTATCTGTTTGTGTTCTTAGTTTTTAGCTTTTTTTGTCTCCTGACATTTAATAGTTTTTAAGATTTCTTCCTTATATTCTCCTGTTGCTCCTTTTTTAAATTTTAAAAATTTTGTCAATATTTGTCAATTATCTTTCTACTTCCGATTTCTCATCTTCACAATTTGAGAAAACAGACTTATAACAGATTTATAAACCATTTATCTAAAAACTTAATTTTTATAAATTTGGAGTAGTTCCTTATATATCTGGTAAATGAGACATTTATCAGAGATGCTTCTAGAAATATTTTCACCCAGTTACCTATTTCTAATTTTAGCTATACTGGATTTATTTGTACAAAAACTTTTAGATTTCATTTAATCAAAGGTATATATTTTGTTTTCTGTGACACACCTTATCCCTATGTTTAGTAATGAACTTTTCCTATATCCATAGTTTTGAATGGTAGTTTCTTCCTTTTCCTTCTTACTATGATCTGCTTTTTATAGCTTGGCCATTTGTCCATTTTATGGAGATTATCTTGGCATATGATGTATAAGATATGGTTGAAAATCTGTTAAATTTTTTCCCAAAAGCTGTGGTCTTTGGGTTCATGGAATGCTAGACTATTAGGTTAATTTGCTTCTAGGTTCTTTTGCCACATATACATACATATATATAAAACCTATTCTGCTGATTGCCATATTCACAACTAGAACCAAATTATTTTGATTACTGTTTTGTAGTATAATTTAAGATTTTGTCCTGTTTTGCTTAAAGCCCAATTATTTTCCTTTTCATTGTGTTCCCTTATACACTTTATCTTTTGTTCTTCCAACTCAATCTCATCATTTTCTTAGTTCTATAAAGCAATTCTCCAGTAGTTTTAATTCAATTTGGGAGGGAGGTGTTAATTGTATTAATCTTTTATTATTATTATTATTATTAAGATTTATATTTTTTGTTGTTTAATGAGAATTAAGTTTTTTGTTTCACATTCATTATTTTTTGATGATGTAATTATTTGAGATGTTTTCCCCCAAGGACTGCTTTGACTATATCTTCCCAAAATTAGCACAATGTCTTGTTATCTTTTATAGAAAATTATCTTTATGATCGTTTCTATGATTTGAACTTGTGACCCATTAGTTCAGGAAAAATTATCTAGTTTCCAATTAATTGCCATTCTTTATTGGCCCTTATGAAATATATATATATATGTCCATATATATAAATAAATCCAAATATACATATATAGATATATAGTGGCCAATAGATGTTTAATATTTCTGCCTGTTCCCATTTACTTGTGAAGTTTTTATGTCCTGAATAATTTTAATATTTGTAAAAATGCCATGGCTGTGTTATATATGTATATATACTTTTATATACACATATATATTATGTATATATTATGCATGTATATATGTATACTACTTTCTACTTTCGTTCTTATTTACACTGGAGTACTATGAGAGAGATAGGGTCAGAGTATGAGTGAAAGAGAGAGAAGAGCAATCCTGCACTATTTAAGTTTTCTGTAACCCATTTAGATTTTCCTTTAGCTATTTAGTTACATCAGTTAGCACACAGATAAAGGAGATACAATGGATAAAGTACCTATGATTTCCCCTCCTTCCTGGGGCAACTAAGTAGTACTGTGGATATAGTGTAGGGATTGGAATTAGGAAGATTTGAGTTCAAATACTATTCTTACCCTTACTAACTGTATGACATGGATAAGTCACTAAAACAAAACAAAACAACAACTTCCATCTGTCTCAATTTTGTATTCTCTGAAGTGGGATAATAGCATTCATAATGATGGTTAATAGTGATTAAAGGATATTTGTAATCACTTCACAAAACTTAAAAGTATTATATTGATGCTGAATCATGACTACCACACTGAAAATTATGATACATTTCATATATAGAAAATTATACATAGTAGATAAAATGTCATTTTCCCTATTATCTCTTAAAATTCAGTCTCTTCCCTGGTATCTGGACTGATATGATTGCTATTTGTTTTGTTAGTTCAGCTGAAGTGTAATAGATTTTGCTTTGGTCTTTTATTTTAATTCTATTTAAATCTTTATGTTTAAAGTATGTTTCTTGTAAACAGCAAACATTAGATTCTGCTTTCTAATCAATTCTCTATTCTTGTCTATTGTACAAGTGATTTTATTTCATTCACATTTACAGTTAGGGTTATTAAATTTTATTTCCCATAAATAATAGTTATGAATATTAAATTTATTTACATACAATTCTTATACCTTTTCTTTCTTTGCTTTCTATTCTCTTGTTGGGAACAGGAGTGTGCTTGCAGGTGATATTCTATACTTGATGCAGTTAGCTTTTGTTCCTCTGCTCTTTAACCTTCATTTTCTTTGAAAATTTTCTCTTCACATCCAATACCTCTCCCTTAGGTTAGAGGCTTCTTTTTTGACTATTCTGTAAATCTTTCCTACCTTTTATTCATCCCATTCTTTTCAGCTTCCATGTTGAGTTGAATTTATTTCTACATTATGTGTTCTAGACCCTATCTTGACCAGTTCAAATGAAAATATTTCAATTAACACTTTCCCACATATCGTTTCATTTGTAAATACACTTGAATTATCCAAATGACCAGACTTCCTACTATTTGCTTCCATAGTATGTTATTTCCCTCCCATTTTTCCCTAAAGATCATCAAAACATAAAATCAGGTTTATTTCTAATTTGCTCCCTCTATTACTTGTAATGACTTAACAGTCACCATCAAAATATAAACACTTTATAATTTTAAAGTCCTTTTTACTCTCATTGCTATTTACTTTATATAACTCTAATCTCAGAAGTTTTTGCTCAGCTGTTTTTATCAAGTTTATGTTTATATTTATTATTAATTTTATGAAGAAATTACTTTATAGATATTTAATGATCTATGGGAATATGAGTTATTACTACTTCTATAAAAAACAGTAAGGCGGAACACAGAACCATCCATTTGTTACTAAAATTTCAGTAGTTTATTCACTTTTATTTAGCCTATATTGGACAGCTATTTCAAAAGCTGTGGGCAAAAAAAAAAAAAAAAAAAAAAAACAAAACCAAAAAAAAAAAATGGATATACAAAAATCCCCTTTCTTCATGGAAAAGAATACTATGTTCTATCTAGATATCCTTAGTATAATTTTCAAATTATAAAAATTTCTCTCCTGCCAAAAGGTGGATAACAGTGATAATCTTGGTACCCATTAAAAATTTGGACAGAGTTATAATCCTGGTCCCTTCTTTAAAAAGATTAATAGTACCTATGAATACAGAAATAACTTATTTTGCCATTGTTCTAAAGAATAGGATTTTTTTTTGTCCTTTTTACTCATGCAAATTGCAGAATAACTCAATACTTCTGAAAGAAGAAACAAAACTTTCAGATATATCACTAAAGCCTTTTGTCTTCTAAAGTACTACCTTCATGTAATTTTAGATATTATATCTCTAGTTTCTGTCATCTACCATCTGCATAAAGCTTGGTTATTAAGCTCTGTGATTTGGGGTGGTCATGGAAATCTCTGATTAAGCATGACACTGAAATACTGAAAGTTATTAGATCTCTGGTACTTAGAACCAGTAAAAGATCAACATCCCCTTCACTATCTATGTAATTGTATGTGGTTGGGTCGATTTCTTTTAAACTTCTGAATAAGGACTTCTATCTTCTCAAAGGGTCAGTGCCTACAGCTGTGTAAAACTGACTATATTGTCATTTCCATATTTAACCAGAAGCCAAAAAAGTTGAGATATCTTTTTAAAGGGTATTATGAAAATAGTGGACCTTGCCTGAGAATCACTAACAAACTTACCTCTCTGAAGTTTCATCCTGGCTCTAAATCATCAGGAGAAGACCAGAAGATTTGAAGAACCCCCAAAATATGCTGAAAGGGCTTTTTCCCTGAGATGATGTCCAGAGGCTAATAGACAGAGGACTAACATATTCATCATCAGCTTTTCCAAGAAAATTTCTGTCTGTATACAGAAGCATCTGCTGCTATTTTTTTCTATCTTCCATTTTTTTGTGGTTTTGTTTTTGTCTTGTCACACTTGTGACCATATGCATATGATCCCCACTGTCATCCAGGCTTTAGGTAACGCTACATGATATCTAAAAGGTGGTGCAAGCCTGCATTGAGGGAGGGCATTCCTTGTATAGGAATGCGTTCTATCAATTAAGTTACAGATACCTATCCCTAAATAAGGGACTAAACTTAGAAGCGTGTCATCTCTCTTAAGGAAATTGAACACAGAACAGTCTACACTTCTAATAAAAGGATGTCTTTATGCCTTGATTGAGTGTATCCAAGATTCCAAAAGTATGACAACAGAAAAGGGCATTAAAAATAATTTGTGATGAGTGCTTCTTCTGCAATATTTCTTGGTAAAGAACTATCTTCGGTCCAATATGTACATCTCATCCAAAGAGCTTGGGATTGGGAGGCAGGGGATTTATGATGTTCAGTTGTTTTTCAAGTCGTGTCTGATTCTTCAGGACTCCATTTGGAATTTTCTTGGCAAAGATACTGGAGTGGCTTGCCATTTCCTTCTGCAATTCATTTTACAGATGAGGTTGGGCAAATAGGGTTAAGTAATTTGGAGTCACACAGCTTAGCTGGTAAATGTCTGAGGCTGGATTTGAACTCAGGAAGATGCGGTTTCCTGACTCTAAGTCCAGTAATCTATCTATTGTGTCAGCTGGCACAAATTGGGGGAGGATATTAGGAAACATGATAAATTATTCATTGTTTTGGACTGAGACCCCTTCCAAATCTAAATTTTTTGATATTATGCTTCTGAATCTTATAGTTGAATAACTGACTTTCTTCAAACATTTAAATTCAGAATTAAATATGATTTTTTCAGGTTTTGATCTATCTTCTAGATGTCAGGGTTTTAGGGAAAACCCTTTTAAATTTACCACCTCAAATTTTAGTATATCTTATCTAAATATCTAGCTATCCACCTATCTATATTTATCCATCTAACTATTTATCTATCCATCCACCATCTATCTATCCATTCTAATCTATACTAACTTTTCTGTTTTATCTATTTCGTTCTACTTATGTCTCTCTTTCTATTCCAGACTATTTTATCTGTGTTTACATATATACATAATGCATCAAACATTTACTAAGCACCTATTTAATGAGGCACTTTTCTGAATAGGGAAACAAAAACAAATTTAATGCAATTCTTGCCCTCATGGGACTTAACACTATACATTTATTTAGTTAGTGAACCTGAGTTTAAATTTCACTTTTTGACAATTAGTAAATTGTCTCACTTTGGGCAATTTACTTAACTTCCCTGAGGAACTTCGATTTTCCTCATATATAAAATGAGAGGACCTTCCCCACCTTGTATATTATCTCTTCAATCTTCCGTTATATCAATTGAACCATGTTTAAAGTGGTAGGGTTATATTTCATTAAGGGTTCTCAAACTTTTTGGAATCTTAAAATTTATTACCTCTCTCCCCCTCTCCCAAATAACTTCTACTTATGTAATATACTCACACATAAGTATATTACTATTTAACAAAAAAGAAATGTCTTAATATTTATTAGGAAAATAATTTTGACTTCACAGATCCTTTGAATGGTCTAACGGCCTCAAGGATCTCCAAGGGGTGCTTTGATCAATACTTGGAGAACTTCTGATTTATATAATTAAATCTCTAAATCCCAGGAATTTACTTATAAAAATTTTCATCAATATGACTTATGAGACAGAATAGCAGATCTGGACAATAGATGATCTGAATGTTGGCTCTTAACTCTGATACTTGTAATATAATTTTACCTTTTGAAATGTGTTTATCTGTGGAAAAGGATGAGTGATACTTTCTGCACTTGAGAGGATTGATTGTCTTGGGGAAAACACTCTGCAAATCTTAAAAGTTGTGAGTTTCTGTGCATTTATTGTTAGATGTCAGACTTCCCTGCTTATCAGAGACATTTTCAACCTATTTTGTCCACTGGACTGCCCTTCTTACAAGAAATATCTAATGTTTTCCAAATTCTAAATTCTATAACTTCTGAGAATCATATTGTATGAGCCTACATATTTATCAGACAGGTATAGATTTCAATCTCTCACAAAATGTTAGAACTGGTAAAGGAGCTCAAAAAAGATGATCCATGACCAAGTCCAAAATATTGAGTTTTATAAATATATATATCAAGCAATATTGGCACTTTTGATTAAAAATTCACAAATATAAAATTTGAATTATATCATAAATCATTACGATACAGTGGGGGAAAAAGTTATGGCTCATCAGACTAGGGTTCACATTTTCATTTCGTTCCTGTATGACCTTGGATGTGTACTCCTTTATCTTCTAGGCCCTTTCCCTCATCTGTAAAATGAGTTGGATGGCTTTCTGAGGCTCTCTTTTCAGTTCCTACATGTTTATGATTTTGAAATTATGCTTCCAAGCTTATTTAATTTTTTTGGTGTTTTTTTTTCATATTGAATAGAACCTATCCCTATTTTGCTCAGACTAGAAAGTATAGCAGCTACCACTCAAGGATTTTGATCCCAATATTAATTGCAATGCACAGAAGTTTTGACTCTCTTCATTTTTCCAACTTGGTTGTCCCAATCTCTGAGACTCGCTATATGAATATGAATGCCAAGTTTAATGGAGACAACTGATAGGCTAAATTAGCCACATATTACAATTCAAAACTCTGGAATTCAATTGTTCTACCAGCCTCAGTCTGTCTCCCTAGTAAGCAGGGAAATGTGCCACCATATCCAGATAGAAGTTGTCTCTTAAAAATGTTTGTGTCCTTCTTGCATATTAAGTTTTTTTTTTTTTTTTCCTAAATACATCTGGAGAGTTGCGAGTTTTTGAGTAGGTATGTATACATGCTCTTATTCTTCATCTGTCAGAAAGATGTTGTAGAAACCTGCTAAGTAAATTATGGAAATAAAAGTTCTTTGAAGAAAAAAATGCTAATTTTTAAAAATTTGAATGAATGCTTGGGGGAAAAAAAAACAACATTATTTTCCAAAACTTATTAACTTAATAAAACACACACTCTCACATACATCTCAAGTGGCCTTTGTAGTTAGTTTCTCCTTTTCAGGAGAAAAAAAAAAGCCATTCCCAGACAAAAATAAATTTAAAAAAACCTATAAAATTGGGAAATAAAAATAAAATTAATGTTCCTCCCCCTTAAAAGGCCAAAAGTGATCTGTCAAAAAGAAAAAAAAAAACACCCATTCTTCAAAAACCATTCACCATGGATCCTCTGAAACTTATTCACAGAAAAGTATCCATCCAGGAACCACCGCTTCAACATCTATATGTTCCACTGTTTTTGCAGTTACCTGGGAATTTAACCAGATTTGCAAGTTGCAGCACTTGACAGACATCTGACCATGGGGAATCCTCTCCATTCATGGATTATGGATTGCGGAGGCCATGGCAGACAACCATATACACAGAAGCAACTTCATGTTCTTCTGAGGAAGATCCATGGCACTGTGGAACAAGGAATACAAATAAGCAATACCACAAGACATTGTAGATGGGGTTACCACAATAAAACCTATAAAAAGGAGCTCTCAAGTTGCAAAGCTTATTGGGGGGGCAAAAGGTACATAGCAAAACAGATAATTCTATTATGGCCCCACTTACTTTCAAAGGACCAGTGGGGAAAGTTTCATGCATTCAATGTTCAAAGCCAGTGGCATATACTTTTTAAATATTTAAAGTTCCAGTGTTGCTTAAATTTAAAAGCAACAAAACAAAACAAAAACAAAAACTTAAAAGTTCAAGGGAATGCTGGAAGGCATAATATTAACAGATCTCACTGTGCAATGTTTTCCCCCCTTCAGCATCGATATAGGCCAAAAAAAACAAAAACAAAAAAAGAAAAAAGGAAAAAAAAAAACACCATTTTTTTTAAAGCTAAAATTCCCTGGGTGGGGACCCCTTGGTAGGTGGGGGTGGGAGTGAAAAAAAGATTTATCTAAACTGTTGTAATAAAAACAAAAATGTGTCCTATTAAAACAATTGCAACTATAAACCCCCACTGGGGGCCCCTCCCCCTACCCATTATTCACACACAAACATCATTAATATTTTTAATCATCTTACAATTTTACAAAGGAGGGGTGTGCATAGATAATATTTATTCATGGAACTCACTTTTATATTAGATTTTTTTTAGCTGCTAATTTCATTTTAGCCAAAGAATCAGTTCCATCCTATTCATCCATCCCTCTCCTCAGTCTAACACAGAACTTTCTGCACAATCATAGGGCATCCTTCTTGAAGCTTCTGGAGAATTCTACGCTCCCGGGTTAAAAAATCACAGTTCAAAATGATTTCTGGCTCTTCTTCAGGTGTTAATGGGCTGGTGAGAGGGCTCTCTAGAGATTGTTGGTCTTCGTCTTCCTGCTGCTCTTCCTCCTGGTAGTCCTCTTCTTCCTCCATCTCCTCCTCTTCCTGCTCTTCCTCCTCCTCCTCCTCCTCTTCCTCCTCCTCCTCAACCTCCTCCTCCTCTTCTTCAACCTCCTCCTCCTCTTCAACCTCCTCATTGCCATACTCTTTCAGCTCTTCTTCCTCATTCTCATCTTTGAACTCTTCCTCCTCGTCCCCCTCCTCCGATTCTTCCTCTTCCTCTCCATACCGCTCCTCTTCTTCCTCTTCCTCACGGTCCTCCTCCTCTTCTTCCTCCTCCTCTTCCTCCTCCTCCTCTTTGGCTTCCTCTTCCTCATCCTCTTCTCTTTCCTCCTCCTCCTCTTTTTCCTCCTCCTCCTCCTCCTCCTCTTCTTCCTCCTCCTCATCTTCTTCTTTCTCCTCCTCCTCCTCCTCCTCTTCCTCCTCCTCCTCCTCCTCTTCCCTCTCCTCCTCCTCAATCCCTCCTTGCTGCAGAGAAAGGTGGAGCAGATGCCCCTCTTCTTCCTCCTCCTCGTCCTCCTCGACAGCAGCCTCGGGACTGGGCACGAGGCAATAGAGCTGCTTCTGGACGAAGCTGTAGAAAGTTTCCTGCAGCAGCTGCATTTCCTGGTCTTCCTGCTCCCCGCTGCGCACCGGCTGGTGCGCCCCGATGCTGTCCGGGGGGGAAGCGCAGTCTTCCACCACGGCTTCTGGGTCCTGCCCTTCGGCTGCCGTCGCTGCAGCCGCCGCGGCCGCAGCCTGCCTGGCCCGCAGGGCCTCCTGCTGGCGCTCCTGCTTCTCTTGCTTGCGCATGTCTTCGTAGACCTGGTTCATGATGAACTGCGTGGTGTTGCGCGGAGCGCGCATGCCGGGCGCCCGGCGGCCGTACAGGTTGACCGGGCGCAGCAGGGCGCTCAGGTCCACTGGCGGGCTGCTCTGCAGGGGGCGCCGGGGGCCGCGTCGTACGCCGCGGCCCTTCCTGCCCCAGCGCTTCTTCTTCTTCTTGCGGTAGAGCCGTCCGGGGACGGGCTTGTCAGGTGCACTCCAGCAGGAGCAGCAGCATGGACAGGGAGGCCGCAGTCCGTACACCCGCACCACCTGCACTCGACCCGGCGGCTTCCAAACTTCCACGGGGGGGCAGCGCCACGGGCCGGGGGTCCAGCAGGCTCCGGGACCCCAGCAGGTGGGGCTGGCTGGACGCTCAGGGCGCCGCTGCGTATGGGGCCACGGGGGGCCCGGGTCATGCTGATGCTTCGCCTGCTTTCGCAGCTCCTCGTACTCCAGCTTGGGGCCGGAACAGTGGCGCCGTCGCGACATCGCGGTGCTCCTCCTCCGTCGGTGGCACGGGGACCAAGGAGGGAGAGCCGATGGCGAGGCCCAGCCGCCACCTAGGTTCAGTGGGTCCGCCCGTCGGTCAAGGGCCAAGGCCATGCCCTCTTCGCACAACTGTCACGTCGAGGATTGTCGAGGATGCTGGCGAACCCCGCTTGCTAGAGCGGGGTCGCGGGGCGAGGAGGGGTGGACTCCCGAAGATCTCGGGTGGCTGCTTTGCCGCAGCGGTCCCCACGCACCTCGCGCCTCCTCTTCTCCCCAGCTGGCGACACCGCTTGGCGCCCCACGTGTGCCTTCCCTCTGCGGTCTCGCCTTCTTCCCTCCAAAGGGTCTCCCCCTTTTCCTCGCGCCCCCCGCCCGGGGGTGAACCTCGTCCTTCTTGCCTTCTTTCTTCCTAACTTCTTTTATTTTCCCTCTTCTTTGCCTTCGCACCTAAGAAGTTGCCTCGCCCAGGCTAGGCAGATGGATGGATGGATGATGGATGGGTGGGACAGGGGGGCTGAGTAAGGATGGTCGGGGGGAGGGAGTTTATTGGTGAGCTACGCGCTGTGAGCCCCGCTCCTTGTTCCCGCACAAACCCGTCTCCGCGGTAACGCGGGGGTGGGGATTGGGGGTGGGCCGGGGGAGCGCGTTACCTTGCTGCACCCTCTCTCTCAGCTCAGGTGCCAGTGTGGTCGCCGGTCCAGGCCGGACTGAGGAGAGCGCGGGGCCCGAGCTGCTTCAAATACCGGCCGGGGCCCCCGCGTGCCCACAGCGTCCCTGGTTACTCAGAGCAACAGCCAATCAGAGGGCTGGATTATGCTCCCAGTGTGTGAAGCCGGGATTCGGCCCCAGAACTAGGGGTTGTATGAGTATTCTCAGGGGGCTTGTGACGCAGCTGGGGGCAGGGAGGTCTAAGGAGAGGGGCAGGTAATGGGGGCTGGCTTGGCTGCCCAGAAGGAGTAGAAGTTCCAAAGAGTTCCTTGGACTCCCCTACCCTCAGTCATTGAGGGGATGGTGGAAGGTGAGAAAGCAGCATTGGTCCCTTCGGGGTGTAAAGAGTTCCATAAATGGTCACAGATTTAATCACCTAGAAAAATTTAGAAAAATATTTAGAAATGGAAGGGTCCTTAGAAGATCAACTGATACCTCCTCAACCCCACCCTTTTCATTTTACAGATGAGAAAACTGAGGCCCAGTGAGTGACTTGACCAAGGTCACACAGCTACTAAAGAGCAGAGCTAGAATTCATGGGGAGTCCCTCTAATGCTAAATTCAATATTCTTATCAATATGCCATGACACTTCATTTAGTCAAATGGAAAAGGAAACGGACTCATAGAAATTGAATGATACCAAACTGACTAAATATGAATTTCAACTTACTTTGGCCAAAGTACCTCCTGACTCCTTATCCATCACCACAAACTGACTGATTTGTTTGTTTTTTGTTTGTTATGTTTATTCCAAGTAGAAGAAGTAACCACACACATCAAAATTACTACTATATAGAGAGTATACATATTCTATTCTCTAACTTTGGCTTATGTCAGGTTCTTATTAAATGCTTCTTTCCTTCATTGATACATTGTGAATTAAGTAAAGAAATTAATTTCATTCATCCATTTACAACATTAAGATTCATTTCTGAAGCCCCATTTTGCCCAGTGGTAGCATAAGTCAATTAATCTTGCTCTGCTAACTTTGAGCTTTACTCAAAGATTGGTATATTACTCAGAATCCCTTATTTGCAAGAATAAAATGAAAGTTGCAAGAATGAAATATCACCTGCTGAGAATCCTGGTTTCTACAAGCCTTCATTAAATCAATAACAGAATGAATAGGAAATCTAAAGTCTGCTGAGATCACGCTTTCAATTCTTGATTGAAAATTGAGACTAGTATGGGGTCCTTGAATTTTAACAGTTTGCACTGAGATGAAACCTTGAGCAGTTATCTTACATCTCCATATTCAGCCAAACTTCATTGGGTTTCTTGACTCAACTGTTAACTTCCTTATTTTTCCTCAACAATCCTTTTCTTTCATTTTACAGCAACATGTATTTAAAATTTAGCTTTCCTAGTTCTATTTGAATTGAGGTGGTACCCAAATATATTTTCCTCAGTACAAATGGATTACAGTTTTTGCTTGGACCTGAATGAAGGTTTTAGAAACATTTTTGCATTCATTGTAGAACCCAAAGACTAAAATTTTCCATCAGTTTTATCCATAGCTTAAGAGATTTTGGTTTAAATAATACTAACAGAAGAGCACAATGCCTAAAACGTTTTAGGTGCTTAATAAAGGTTTATACACTGATTAATATGACAATTCCTATCATCAGTATTGGCTAAACAGACATTAGAATGACATTTTCTGAATTTGTCACTGTACCCCTGCAGCCCCTTCCTCTGATTAGTCATTTCTTCCCAGAATACTCATTTTAAGAAAAATGTCCAGGTAAGTCACATCTTCACTATTTTCTGGGCTCAGCTGAGTCTCTGCATTTCTTTCCCCACCTTATACTTCCTTTTATAGCTTTCTTTCATGCATTATCTTGTCCCATTAAAATCATTAAAATTTATATTCCTTGAAGGTAGGAACTGTATTTTCTAAAAATAATGGCTAGCATTTACATCATACTTTACAAATGTCATCTCAGTCAATCCTCAAAACCACTCTGGGAAACCAATATTGTAATTATTCCCATTTTACAGAAGAAAATGGAGAAAAAGCCTAAGTTGACTTACCCAGGTCATAGAGCTAGAGGTAAAGTGACTAGTTTGAATTTAAGTCTTTCTAATTCCAAGTCTAGCCCTCTACTCCAGTACCAATAGGACACCACCTTTCTGTCATTGTTTATATTCCCAGAATTTAACACAATTCCTCTCATATCATTGTTGTTTGGTCATCAACAAAATAACTATAATCTTGAGAAGCAAAGAGAAGAATCTCTTGAAGAAGGAAGATGTGGAAATTTTTTTTTATCTATATGATCACAAGAAACGCAACACACACACACACACACACACACACACACACATGCAAAGTGCATATTTGTGCAATTAGACCAAATATATTAGAACACGTGTGGTAAGTAAGGTAATATAAAACTCTATAATCTCTGCAAAACCAAGAAATAAAGGCTCGATAAGGTCATCATTTATTAGTTCAAAAAACTAATAATAAGAAAAAGAAATAATGACTACTACTAATAACATAGTGGTTGCACAGATTATTAACAAAATGCTTTACTAGACTCTCCAAGAAATCTGAGCTAGCTATAGTAATAGATGTGAGACCCTTATTAGGAAGGCATCATTGCTGACCTTGTGAAATCTAATAATATCACTAATTGAGTTAGTGCTCTGACCAATGAGAACAGACCTCCTAGGCACTTGAGAAATAAGTAAGAAGGAATAGGGTTGTAGGATAGCCCTATTTAAGGGGAAAAAAAAACTATCAGTCTTATTTAGAGATCTGTTCAAGTATTGGTTTGTAATTAAGTTCTCAAGTATATATGGAGAGCTACCTTTGTAGTATTGGGGATTTACCATGTGTTGATTCATCATTAATAGAGGAGAAGGGAAGAGAGGGGGAGGAAGAAGAGAAAAGGAGGGAGGATAAAAGAAGGGAGAAGGGAAGATAAAGGAAGGGAGGAGGATAGGAAGGAAACATAAAGGGAGAAGGAGACGGAAAGGGAAGAAGACAGGGGAAAAGGGTACAGATAAAAGGAAAGAATTGGAGGAGAGATAGGAAGCAAATCTTTAAAGTGTCCATTGTTTGTTACATACTGTTTTACAAAACTTTTACAAACTTTTATCATACTTGACAAAACTGGCTTTACAAAAATCTCCTTTATTCCTCACAACCCAGGAAACAAGTGCTATTATCATCCCCATTTTGTAATTGAAGAAATTAAAGAAGAAATAGGTTAAGTGATTTAATAAGGGTGACAAAGTTAGTGTATTTGAACTCAGGTCTTCCTGACTTAGGGTCTAGTTCTCTCTCCCCATAGTTGATATTTCTCTTTATGTCTCTATATTCTATCAGGTTTCATTTTATGTGCAGATCTATCTTGTCAAATAAAAAATAAAAAACTCAGATGTTCTTTACATAAGGCCCTAATCCCTTCCATAGTGAGCCTCAGGACAACATAATTTAGTGGGTTTTACAGTTTACTATTGTGCCCATGGTAAGATTTCCAAGACTTTATTTAAATCATTGTCCTGGGGTGTTCACAGACAGGATTAGAACTCTTGGCTCTATGCATTTCACAATTTTACTTTTAATATATCTTACACTTGGTCTTCACTGTTCTGGGGGGAAAAAAACAACTCCTTAATGAAAAAGAATACAGTTCTAACACACGATGGCAGCAGTGGCTTATTCAACATTCAAACAACCATAATTACCTGGTAAAGAAGGGCACATGTATTGGATAGCAAAGGTCAATATTCCAGGTACTTTATATATAAAAGTGCAACATTTTAAATATATGTAATATTTTAGACATAGAATTTTTTTCCCACAGAATAATCATGCTAGATGGGTTGTCTTTTATGTTAACAAACTTATTAAAAATTGTCAATGTCTTAAGTAAAATCTTTTCAAGATATCTAAAGCTTATCTATTCTTGATGCATTTCTGTAGATAAACCAATGTTATTATTAAGAAATTATTTGGAAGCAGGTGGAGCCAAGATGGTAAAGCAGAGACTTACTTGAGCATTTCCCCAAAACCCTCCAAATACCTTTAAATAATGACTATAAATAAATTCTAGAGCAGCAGAATCCACAAAAGAATGGAATGAAATAATTTTCCAATCTAAGACAACTTAGAATGTCAGCAGGAAACATATCTCACCTGAGTGAGAGTGGAACAAAGTTCAATGCTGGTTGTACCAGCATAACCTGGGCCCCAGGAAACCAGGAGTAGAACACGGGAGTCACTGAATCAGCAGAAACAGCAGCTGCTTCCAGACTTCTCAGTCCACAAACAGTAAGGAGGTTGAACAACTGATCAGACAGATATTACACTGGTCTGTTTGCTAGCAAGGAGGCAGGAATCTTGCTTTGTCCATACTCAGTTCTAGGTCACAATCCTTGGTGACAATCTCAGGGCAAGGAGCAGAACTAATAAACCAGAACTTGCAGCCACAGTGAATGGGGACCTACCTTACAATAGCAGGGAAAAAAAGTTCTTGGGGTCACTTTACAAATCAGAGCACATGCCAAGAGAGCAATAAACCCACCTCTCCTTAGATCATACCACTTTGGAAGAACTGAAAACTTACTGGTTTGCAGAAGTATCTGAAAACAACTGCACAAAATCCTCAAAACTTGGGACAGGATACCCTCCATTCTGGAAGCATAGCCCTACTTTAACAAAGAGTTAAAAATAAAGAACTAGGCTGGGAAAATGAGCAAACCACAGAAAAAATTCTGACTCTAGAAAATTGCTATGGTTACAAGGAAGATCAAAACACAATCGGAAGAAGATAGATAATAAAGTCAAATCTCCTACATCTAAAGCCTCCAAGAAAAATATGAATTGATCTTAGGTCATGGAATGGCTCAAAAGAGATTTTGAAAATCAAATGAGAGGTGAAGGGAAAATTGGGAAGGAAAGTGAAAGTGATGCAAGAAAATCATCAAAAACTAATCAATATGTCCATCAGTTGGGTAATGGCTGAATAAGTTATGGTATATGAATGTTATAAAATATTGTTCTACAAGAAACAATCAGCAAAATGATTTCACAAAAGCTTGGAGAGCTACATGAACTGATGCTAAGTGAAATGAGAAGAGATAAGAGGACATTATACACGGCAATGGCAATTCTGATCAATTTTGCTAGACATGGCTCTTTTCTGCAGTAAGGTGATTCAGACCTTTTCCAATGGTCTTGTGATGGAGAGAGCCATTTGTACCCAGAGTGAGGACTACGGGGACTAAATGTAGATCACAATATGGTATTTTCATTTTCTTTGTTGTTTGCTTGCATTTTGTTTTGTTTCCTATTTTTTCCCTTTTTGATCTGACTTTTGTTTTGTGTATGTGTGTGTGCAATATAATATTGTGGACATATGTATAAAAGAACTGCACATGTTTAATGTATATTGGATTACTTGTTGTCTAGGAGAGTGGATGGAGGGAAGGAAGAGAGAAAAATTTGGAACACAAAGTTTTGCAAGAGTTAATGTTGAAAACTATGCGTATGTTTTGAAAATAAAAAGCTTTAAATAAAAAAAAATAATCAGCAGCTTGGTAAAGGAGATACACACAAGATGCTGAAGAAAATAACATCTTTAAAAAACCCAGAATAGAATAGATGATAAAAAGGGGGGGGACAATTAAAAACAAAATTGATTAAATGGAAAGAGAGACACAAAATTCACTGTACAAAGAAATTTCTTTAAAAATAGAAAAGGAGGCACAAAAGCTCACTGAAGAATATAATTTCTCAAAAATTAGAATTGGACAAATGGGAGATAATGATTATGAGAAATCAACAAACAATAAAAAACCAAAAGAATGAAAAAAGATAATGTGAAATATCTCATTGGAAAAACTATTGACCTAGAAAATATATCCAGGAGAGGTAATTATTGCACCACCTGCAAGTCATGATTTTAAAAAAGCCTAGAAATTCAAGAAATTATAAAGGAAAACTGACTTGATATTCTAGAACCACTGAATAAAGTAGAAATTTAAAGAATCCAATAATCATCTCCTGAAAGATGTACCAAAACAAACACTACCAGGAATATTATAACCCAATTCCAGAGTTCTCAGGTAAAGCACAAAATATTGTGAACACCAGAGAGAAAGTTCCAATTATTATAAAGGCACAAGATTTGGAAGCTTCTACATTAAAAAAACTGGAGGACCTGAAACATGATATTCCAGAAGGCAAAGGAGTTAGGATTACAACCAAGAATCACTTACCCAGCAAAACTGAATATAATTTTTCAAAGGGAAAATGTATATTCAATGAAATAGATGTCTTTTCTTGATGAAAAGATCAAAGCTGAATAGAAAACTTGACCTTCAAATATGAATTTCAGGAGAAGCTTAAACAGGTAAACAGGAAAGGAAAAAATCATAAAGTACTTAATAAGATTAAATTATTTACATTCCTACATGGAAACATGATACATGTAACTCACAAGAGTTTTCTCATTATTAGGACAGTTAGGAAAAAAATATGTGTGTGTGTGTACACACATACATATACATATAAATTTACACACATATGTATATACATATACATACACATATATATTTATACATATACATACTTATATATACCTAATATTTATACATACACATTTATCTATTCATATATATGAACATACTTTTATACATACATATATGTATGCCTAGATACATATAAGTATATATAATACGAATATATATATGCGTGTGTATGTATATATTCTTAGTAAAAAGGGAGATTTTAGTAAAAATTTAAAGGTTAGGGAGGTCAATAGGCAAAGAGAACAAGGCAGAGTTTTGAGAAGAAGGCAGAGTTTTCCAGGCATAGGGAATAGCCAGAGAAAATGCCCAATGTCTTTGTCTGGGAGATGGTATATAGGAAGAAAGTCAGTGATTGCAGTGACTTACATAATTAATATTTTTCAAATAAGGCAGAATAAATTTTAATACTTTTATTTGTTCACAACAATCCAGAATCTAATGATTTAGAGGGAAACAACATCATTGTTTAATGAAAAAGAAAAGCCGATTATTAGAACCAATGTTGGATAAATATTGAATGTATATGTGATTTCTTTTCAAAATAAATTTTCATTGATTGAAAAATTAACTTTAAATCATACATATTGTAAATTAAATGTGACTAGTTTGTATGAAAATGCTATATGTTTTTTATTTAAATTTGCTCAACTTGTAAGTTTGGTATTGCTTTACACATTTCTATGCTGATATCATATATCTTGAATTTTTCTCACTTTATTTGTTTGTGGTTTATTTTAATATATCACAAACTTCCAAATGCTAATTTGCAAACAATACACGATTTGTTCTGTGTGAGCACATTAATGACAATTCTTTTGCTGTTAGCCCAGGTCATTGCCTGAGCCCCAAATTTGGCTTAGACAAGGCTACCAATTGGCAGACGAGGTAGACACATGTATGCCTGAGGAGTTTTACTCAGATTGATGGGATTCCCGTCCAGCCGAATGTCTTCCAAAGCCTTGCGCACATAGGTCAAGTTTTTAACATTGCAGAAGGTATCCTCGTGCATCTCTAAGATGTTGTTGTTCTACAAGGGGAATACAAATAGCCGTGTTATAAGCCCAATTTTTGTCCTTATTTTTGACAACCTAGGTCTTGCCTTAATTTCCCTTTCTCCAAAAGAAACAACAGTCATCACTGTTGATGACTTTTTTGTCAACCTTTAAGGTCTGAAAAATACTTTCCTCCAAAAGCTCAGTGAAGGACATAGTACAAGTGATATTCGTTTCATTTTATGGGTGATGAAATTGAAGCTTGCAGAGTTTAAATGCTCCCAAAATCACAGAAGCTAATAAGTATCTGAGGCAGCATTTTAATCCATGTGTGCCAATTCCGCGAGGTCAATACTCTATTTTCCACAATCTTATGTCCTCTCCCATCTTCCCTAATTTAACATATACTCCCATTTCTTACCCCCAGTCTCAAAGCTCCATACCTGTTCTAGAACATAAGTTTGAATCGTATTATTCAATATCTCTATGGACCTTATACTCATCTCATCTTTGGTCTACCTTGCCCTATCCCATTTTGTCTCTATCCTCCATTATTTCCTCCTCATTATCATTAACAAATAGCCCTAAGCTTATTTCATGCCTCTTTTTTCTATTACTCTTATATGAATATACTTAGAAAATCACTGAACTATCCAGGTTCTGAGTCCCTTCATCTATAAACAGAGGGAATTGGATTAAAAAATCTCTGAAGTCCCTTTGGTTGTAAATATATGGTAGCACAGAGAGCAATCAATGGATTTGATTAATCCAAAAAGGAAAAGGGAGCAGGCCGAAGGGAAAAATTTTGTTTGATAGTGAAAACAAACATTTGAGGGTGAAAAATCAAAAGGATCAAATAGGATCATCTTGAGACAGCCTGAGAAATTATATGTGTCAGTGTAACTTTAGGAATTTGCCTTTCTGGACCTACATTGCCTCATTTTTCAATGAAGGGCCTGGGAATTTCTTCCTCCCTAGAGAGTAATAATTTTATGACTCCAACTGAAATCTGGATTATATAGGACATTATATTTGATGTTCCCCCTTCCTTTGAAGGGTTTATTTATATTGCCCAAGCTGGAAATTCAATGGCTATTCACAAGACTGATCCCACTATTGATTGACATGCTTTGTTCCTGACCCTTGATAGGCAACATGGTGGACCCAATTCTAAGTGGAACATATTGGTCCCTGTCTTTCTTAGTGCAGCCACCCAATGATTGACATAAAGCCTATTGTAGCTCCTCAGCTCAAGACATCCACCATCTTAGGCCTCCCTGAAAAAGGATTACAGACATGGAACATTGTCTTAAATGAAAAATAATCAATTCCTACATGGTAGAACAAATTCCTTCTCTTGTCCTTATTCTAACCATTGTACTTTCCATATCCAGTTTTTTTCTATAACAAAGAATTTGTCCTCCTTTAATGGAAAATATTATCATAGGGTTTAAGAAGTGAAAAGTATTTTTAAAATCCCTCTAATCCCTTTACTTTGTAGATGAAAAAACTGAGTCCCAGAAAAGTGAACATAATCTCTCATTTTTCAGCCCTCTTCTCATCCATTCTCCTAGTACTGTGTTCAAAAACTTAAAACTTAAAAGTTTTCCTAGTTTGGTGGTATCTGCTAGCTTTAAAAAAATACTATCATGTAATTGTATAAATATGTATGCATATATTGGATTTAACATATTTCTACCATGTTTAATTTATATTGGATCACTTGCCATCTTGCACAGGAGTGGAGGAAGGGGGGAAATTGGAACACAAAATTTTACAAGGGTTAATGTCAAAGAATTATCAATGCATATGTTTTGAAAAATAAAAAAATTTAAAAAAAAACTGTATCATGATGCTTGAGAGAACAGATTACTTTTATAAGGAAATGGAAAACAACTCTAGTATTTTTGCCAGGAAAATCCCAAATGGAGTCACAAAGAGTCAGACACAAGTGATAAACAACTGACATGAAGTATTGTCCAAAATATGTATGAATAAGGAAGAAATCTAAAATTTTATTTGTGCTCAAATAATTTCTTTCCTCTTTAGACTCTTCTTGTATTAATGGTTAGTATCCCTTTGTTAAGAACTTCATTGACTTGGTAATTTCATGTTTTAGTTTTTCATATTCCAAGTTCTCAGAGAGTCAGAAAATTTTATAATTTCTTTAGTGTTAACCACTTTTGCTGGGCATAAGGTAGGAGCCTAATCAACTCTTATTTGATTGATTAATTGGCCATAGTATAGGACATTAGCTTAGGAAGAAGCCATAAGACCCGTCTATGTGAGTATTGAATACTGTTTGTTACAGCAGCCACATATATGCCATATGCCATGTAAATGAATTCTAGGAGTATTATTTATAATAAATCTCGAGAGATATGGGGGTAAAATTAACATGCAACAATTAATGCTGATTCTAGGGTTATTGTTGGCAATTTATGGTTCCCACAATATTCAGTGTTGTTATTTGTTCTCTGTCTTATTGGTGATCTCTTCAAATTCCCTCTTTTCCTCCAGTACTGAATTTCAAGTTCTTTAAAACTTGGAAGATCATTCCATTGAAGGAGTGATTTATTTGATTATGGAATAAGTTAAAAGAATATTATATGAACACAGATGCTAATATAATGATTCATAAAAAGGAAAAGTGATGCCAATTTGTAAAAATGCTATATGTTACCATCATGTGAGAAAGGAGGAACTCTTTACAAAAAGAGGTATGAGATTGCTTCCTCTCCTTATCAAAAAATAAAATATAATAAATGGGAAGCGAGTGAATTCTGGCACAAAGAATGAAATGGAGTACCAAGAATGAAATTTGTGTCCCAGGAGATAAATAACAAAATGGAATTGTAAATTAGATTAATTTCATTATGTGGTCTTGGTTAAGTAATTCCCCTTCTCTGGACTTCAGTTTTCTCACATCTAAAATAAGAGGACTGGACTAGATTGTCTCTGAAATTCCTTCCACCTTTAGATATAAAATCCTGTGATCCTATGAGTTCCTTCCCTATCTCTAAAACTGACTGTCCTTCCCTACTTCACTATCCTATCTACTACTGATACAGTTGTCTTGCATGTTTTCTTTCAGAGAAACATATCAAATAAGTCAAGACAGTTATGGTAGGACAAAATACTAAGGCTTTAAAATATTACTGAAAATTAATAGGTGATAGAACAACTGTTAGGATAATTTTTAATTTTCAGAATTAAAATAGGTCATAGGATCATAGATTTAGAATTAAAGAAAGCTTTAGTTCAAACACCTTTCTCTAGCCCAGTCTAACACAGATGATGAATTATAGAGGCAGGAGATAAACTCAGGTCTTCTGACTCAAAAATTAAAAGAAAAGAAAACATGAAATTTCACTTTACCAAATAATTATGGGGAGTTGAATATATTTGCTGGTGAAATAACCAAGTTCCTTTGTCAACTATTTTCTCTCTGAAATGGGACATCTATCTTTCTTTGTCCCCTACAATTCCTTGCTAAAAACCTACCTGGAGATGGAGAGCTCGGAGGTTTGCAGGCAGTGGTAGTGGGATGTGGTCCAAATTATTATCCGTAATGTAAAGATGATGGAGATCATACATATCCTAATAAGAAACCAAAGACAGGAATTTGATGAAAAATGAGAGCTATAGTAAATTTAATTTTTACCCTTGTTCTTCCCTAAATTCTTTTTTTTAAATATTTTATTTTATTTTATAATAACTTTATATTGACAGAATCCATGCCAGGGTAATTTTTTTACAACATTATCCTTTGCACTCGCTTCTGTTCCGATTTTTCCCCTCCCTCCCTCCACTCCCTCCCCTAGATGGCAAGCAGTCCTATATATGTTAAATACGTTGCAGTATATCCTAGATACAATATATGTTTGCAAAATCGAGCTGTTCTCTTGTTGCAGAGGGAGAATTGGATTTAGAAGGTAAAAACAACTCGGAAAGAAAAACAAAAATGCAAATAGTTCACAGTCGTTTCCCAGTGTTCTTTCTTTGGGTGTAGCTGCTTCTGTCCATCATTTATCAATTGAAACTGAGTCTTTGTCAAAGAAATCCACTTCCATCAGAATACATCCTCATACAATATCGTTGTCGAAGTGTAAAGTGATCTCCTGGTTCTGCTCATTTCACTTAGCATCAGTTCATGTAAGTCTCTCCAAGTCTCTCTGTATTCATCCTGCTGGCCATTTCTTACAGAACAATAATATTCCATAACATTCATATACCACAATTTACCCAGCCATTCTCCAATTGATGGGCATCCATTCAATTTCCAGTTTCTAGCCACTACAAACTGGGCTGCCACAAACATTTTGGCACATACAGGTCCTTTTCCCTTCTTTAGTATTTCTTTGGGATATAAGCCCAATAGAAACACTGCTGGATCAAAGGGTATGCACATTTTGATAACTTTTTGGGCATAATTCCAGATTGCTCTCCAGAATGGTTGGATTCGTTCACAGTTCCACCAACAATGCATCAGTGTCCCAGTTTTCCCGCATCCCCTCCAACATTCATCATTATTTTTTCCTGTCATCTTAGCCAATCTGACAGGTGTGTAGTGGTATCTCAGAGTTCTTAATTTGCATTTCTCTGATCAATAGTGATTTGGAACACTCTTTCATATGAATGGTAATAGTTTCAATTTCATCCTCTGAAAGTTGTCTGTTCATATCCTTTGACCATTTATCAATTGGAAAATGGCTTGATTTCTTATAAATTTGAGTCAGTTCTCTATATATATTTTGGAAATGAGGCCTTTATCAGAACCTTTAACTGTGAAGATGTTTTCCCAGTTTGTTGCTTCCCTTCTAATCTTGTTTGCATTAGTTTTGTTTGCACAAAGGCTTTTTAATTTGATATAATCAAAATTTTCTATTTTGTGATTGGTAATAGTCTCTAGTTCATCTTTGGTCACAAATTTCTTTCTCCTCCACAAGTCTGAGAGATAAACTATCCTCTGTTCCTCTAATTTATTTATAATCTCGTTCTTTATGCCTAGGTCGTGGACCCATTTTGATCTTATCTTGGCATATGGTGTTAAGTGTGGATCCATGCCTAATTTCTGCCATACTAATTTCCAGTTATCCCAGCAGTTTTTATCAAATAATGAATTCTTATCCCAAAAGTTAGGATCTTTGGATTTGTCAAACACTAGATAGTTATAGTTGACTATTCTGTCTTGTGAACCTAACCTTTTCCACTGATCAACAAATCTATTTCTTAGCCAATACCAAATGGTTTTGGTGACTGCTGCTTTATTCTTCCCTAAATTCTTTAAGAAACATAAAAACAAAATAATGTACAGTGGGACTGCAAGTATTATTAGACTGGGATTGATAGCTAATAACTGCAACAAATGAGCCCAGAACTGGCTAGGTGTTGAACACTTGCTGAATGCTTCTTGATGATGATAATAATTATTTCTCATAATCTTTATGAAGATCACTTCTTTAACTGTTTAATTTTCTTAAACTGAGACAGTTAAGTAGTTCTGCTTTATTTTAAAAAAGAATAAAGCAAAGCATGTATAAATTGTTTTATTTTTCCTAATTTTTTTAAAAGATAGATGACATGAAAAAGAGGAGATGAAAGGACAAGGGAAGGAGGAGATAATGGAGAGAGAGAGAAAGAAAGAGAGAAAGAGAGAGAGAGAGAGAAAGAGAGAGAGAGAGAGAGAGAGAGAGAAAGAGAGGAGGGAGACAAAGGCAGACAAAGAAAAACATGGAGAAACTGATCATAATCTTACTTTAAATGCTTCTTGTTTTATCCCTTTTCGCCCCAGTCTATTGTTACTGATGTCAATGAAGGTCAGTGTGGATGGTAACTCTGGAAGTTGCCTAATTCTGTTGTCACGAAGAACAAGTTCCCGAAGCTGAGGAAGTTCTCTGAAAGCATCTTCATCAATCTCAGATATTAAATTAGATGTCAAATCAATCCTTTTTAAATCACCTAGAAGAAAAAAATGAGTAGAAAATATCCATGAACATTCTACTATTTTTTTCCTTCTAAAAAGCAAAGACAAAATCAAGAGATTATGGTTCTTTGCAATGGTCAATTAGTGAATTTAACCTCTGATTTCCAATGAATTGTCATTCAAAAGCTTCATTATTTCTTGAAATATTCAGGCTGCCCTAGGTATTATACATATTTATACAATTATAAGAATATTTAATTTTAGCAAAGAAATGGGTCTGCTATCTTAAAAACACATCCCATCAATTCCTATAAACTTGAGATGGAAAGTGCCATTTGCATCCAGAGAGAATTGTGGAGACTGAATGTACACATGTTTAATCTGTATCTGATTGCATGCTGTCTTGGAGAGGAGAGAGGTGGGGAGATAGGGAGATATGCAAAGTTTCGAAAAGGAGAATGTTGAAAACTATCTTTGCATGTATTTGGAAAAATAAAATACTACTAAAAGAAAAAAAAAAAAGAAAAACACAGCCAATTTATTTTTCATATATTCTATGACTCTCCAGGGACACTGCTCTTTATAGGAGACTTTACTCAGTAAGTGTATCCCCTGATATATTTTCTGACAGTTAGCTTTAAAGAAAACAAAATCTTTCAAAAATCTTTCAGTACAAATTTTTTTAGTTTGAAGAACTAAGAAGCAACAACAAAAAGTCTAGGGGAGGGCACTCATTATGGTTGGTGCAAGAATTATAGGAGGATGTTGCCAAGAGTTCCACAGGTGGGCAGATGTCGATGAGTTACATTTTGTATCATCAGAGAGATTGTCTGTCCCATGAAGGAGATGAGAGATGCATCCAAGAATCAAAGATTTTTGAAGAAAGATCACCAATTTAGGTTTGACCTTGGGGCCTGTGGTAGCTACAAGTTGGATAGGTAGATAGATAGATAGATAAATAGATAGTTAGGTAGGTAGGTAGATAGATAGATAGATTTAGAAAATTATGTACATATATTATAGTTTATATTCTTCCTTCCCTCCTTCCTTCTTGCTTTTCCTCCTTCCTTCCTTCCCTCCTGATTTCCATCCTCCCTTCCTTCCTTCCCTCCTTATTTCCATCCTCTCTTCCTTCTTTCCCTCCTTCCCTTCCTTCCTCCCTTCCTCCCTCATTTCTTTCTTTCTTTCTTCTTTCTTTCTTTCTTTCTTTCTTTCTTTCTTTCTTTCTTTCTTTCTTTCTTTCTTTCTTTCTTTCTTTCTTTCTCTCTTTCTTTCTTTCTCTCTTTCTCTCTTTCTCTCTCTCTTTCTTTCTCTCTTTTTTCTTCTCTCTCTTTCTTTCTTTCTCTATCTCTTTCTCTATCTATCTATGCCATGGGGTAGCTAGAAGGCCCAGTGAATACAGTGCTGGGCATGGAATCAGGAAGGCCTGAGTTCAAATCTTTCCTTGGATATTTAATAGCTGGACTTGTCATTTAACTTTGTCTAAATTTCCTCATCTGCAAAATGAACTTGAGAAGGAAATGGCAAACTATTTCAGTGTCTCTACCAAGAAAACCTCAAATGGGATCATAAAGAATTGGAAGTGACTGAGCAATTGAATACTTACCATATATATGTGTATTATATTGTGCATACATCATGTAACTCTGTTTATAAATTACAGAGCAAGTTAGAGGGTAAATCTGTAGTCAGAAATACCTGAGCTCAAATGTGGCCTGTGTGATCCTAAACAAATCATTTAACTTCTATTTGCCTCAATTTCCCTATCTGTAAAATGTAGATAACAAAAGCACTACCTTTCAATATTGTTGTGAAGATAAAATGAGATAATATTTGTAAAATACTTAGCACAGTGCCTGGCACATGGTAAGCACCATATAAATATTTGTTCCCTTCCCTGATCCCAGAACAAACACAGCACTAGTACAACACAAAGAAGCCAAAAGTAATCAACAACAAAAGCAGCAAGTTAAGTAAAAAGAGACTCATACATACTTAGATGTGCAAAATCATTTTTGTTGATCTTTTTTATTCTATTAAATCTAGAATAGAAATAGGCTGTGTTCTTGGGCAGAGGAGGAACAGCGTCAAGTTCATGGTCATCACAGTAGACTGTGGTACTCATACAGGTGCACAGGAGGCAAGTGGGAAAGTCTGAAAAGACAAAGAAATGAAATTAAGGAAAATAATTTTTTTTTTCCTAGCAAGGCAATTGGAGTTACTTGCCCACAGTCACACAGGTACAGTCCTCCTGACCCCAGTGTAGTTGGTATATTCACTAATCACCTAGCTGCTCCTTAAAAAAAAAAAACTTCTAAAGAAGAATGGGATGTTGTTACATATTGTAGCAAGATATAAATAGTACATTTTAGTAGGTTTTTATCTTTTTTTTTTAACGAAGTCTAATGTTGAAATGGGGGAGAAAGGATATCAAAAAGGGATTATCTAGTCGATTGATTCTTATACCTTTGGGACTCAGGATCATTTTACACTTTCAAAAAATTGAGGATTCTCCAAAGATCTCTTATATCTGTGGATTTTATTTAATAGTGTTTACTGTGTCAAAAGTTAAAACACCTTAATGTTTTATGAAAATAGTTTTGATGAATTGCTGGTCTAATCCAGTTTTCATTTTGCAAATGAAAAATAAAAATGATACTTAAAGGGCATGCTATTCCTCTGACTCCCAAAGTACCATACTCTGGTGTGGTAAATGCTGGATATGGAATCAGGAAAACCTGGTTTCTTTTCATTTTTAATAGTATCTTATTTTTCCAAACACATATAAAGATATATTTCAATTCATTTTTATGAATCTTTGTATTCTAAATTTTTTTTCCTTCCTTTCTTACCTTCTTCCCTAAGACAACAAGCAATCTGATGTAGGTTAAATATGTGAAGGCCTTTTAAACATTTTTCCATATTTGTTATGCTGTGCAAAAAAATAAAATCAGACAAAGAAGGAAAAAACGCACAAAAAAGTCTGATTATTGAAACATAATTATTTTTTATTTTGAAACCTATTGTCAATGTCTATAATTGGTCAACACTTTATATCTACTTCTGAATACCTTATTTAAAAAAAGATAAAAGTTCAAATAATTAACCAGGTAATGAAGCCACAGATGTGTCTTTGATCATATTAGAAAAATTAGAATTAGAAAAAACTCTGAAATCAGAGTAAGAGTATTGAGTTTTCTCAGTTATTCTAATACTTGCCTTTTCCATGAGGATGTTTTTAAAAAGTTATTTTTCTTATATTTAAACTGGATATTAATTTGTTTAAAAATAATATAGAACATATGTGTGTTACATATATTGCATGTCTATTACAGATATATAATGCAATGCACATATGCATACTTATGTAATACATACATATATGTACTGATGTGCATTGTATACATACCCATATGTGTATACATATGTGCGTGTATGAATATATGTCTATTTATATGTATATCTGTATTCATATATATGTATATGTATGTATATATATATGCAAATCTGTGTATATGTATGTATACTTTTATTTTCTTTCCATATTTGATGCAATGGGAAAATTTTGGATTTTGCCTTAAAATCTAGTCACTGGGAGCTCTGACACATACAGGTTGAATGTTTCTGGCAAGTCATTCAACCAACCTCTTCTCACAGACTTAACCTGCAGAACACTTGCTGAGCTGCACTGGAAGATGGTATTTCCTCACAGATGAAATCATAATATCTGGACAATTAATCAATGTGAGAATAAATGAATAAACAAAAAACAAATGAAAAAATAAATAAAGGAATGAATGGAAAGCTCAATAAATGAACATGTAAATGAAAGACTTGGATAAGTGAATAAATAGATAAAAATGAATACATAAACAAATAAATTAATGAATAAGTAGGTCAATCGATAATGAGGGGTATTCAGTGTAAGTTCTATTGAAAGTCATGGAAATCTGAAAGGAACATCAGAGACTATCTGGTTATTGCTCTTACCTGACATCTGAAGAAACTGGGGTCCATAGTTCACATAGCTAGTATATATCAGAAATAGAATTGCTAAAATTTTAGAGATAAATTAACTATCTGGGGGAAAATATATGCTTGTCTCTTGCTTTTCTTCTACACTACTCTGTAATTCTCATTCTATTCTTCTTTCCCTTAGAACTTGAAATCTCTAGCATCAGTGGGGGCTAACACAATGTAATCTAGAATTTGGCGCTCTCTCTCTCAACCAACCTTCGTTGGTTTGAGGACCAAGGACACCGATGAAATCTGGCCCATGTGGGGAGGAGCCATCAATTAGTTTGGCTGTGGATTCTTCCTCCTCTGGCTCTTGGGGCAGTGGTGGTGGGCTGGGAAGCTCTCTGTTCCCAGAAGGCATCATAGTCACAATTTCAATCTGGGGAAAAACAAAACAAAAGAAAAAAAAAAAAAACAAAAAAAACAGAGTTTAATGATCATCCTTCATCATTCAGAATCAGGACCATGCACTTCCATATCTCCATTGTAACCACAAGAGGTCACCCTTGTTATGGGGTTTCAGGTGATTGTATCCTGCTCAAGAAATCAATGGCTCATAAAATCAAAGATCAAGCAATTATTTCCCCCTCCCCAATTCATTTTCATGCTCAAAACTTAATATTTTCTCCATAAATAAAGAAATAAGAAAAAAAATCTTTATTTTCTTCTAGCTGTTCTGCAGTGGACAAAGTAATACAATGTAAAGAGCCTCTGATTTAGAATCAGAGAAACCTTGTATTTTAAACCTGATTCTGACCCAAATCTCCACATTATCTGGGAGAACCTAAACAAGTCACTGAACTGTAAATGGGAATAATAATGTCTATGTAAGATAGCTAATGGGATTGTTAAAAAAATCAAATGAAATTGTACATTGAGGCAAAGTATTTTGCAAACTTTAGAATACTATTTAAATATCAATTATTATGTTTTTGAGTATTACTATATAGTTGACAGACATGTTATATGAAAAATGCTTCATAATGTTTAAGATACTCTAAGAGACAGCATAGAGTATTAGAAAAAGTTCAAGATTTGCCTTCAGGAAGACTTGAACATTTATTCACTATGTTACCCTAAGTCATTTCACGTAAGTGTAGACATCTGTAAAATCCCGAGAATGATAATATATAGAATATTAATATATTAGCTTATGAGTTCTATTTTGAGACTCAAATAAGGCAAGGCAAGTTAAATACTATATGGCTATCAATAATCATGGAACTGTGAGTTGCTGTTTGTCTTCCTCTTTTGCAATATATGGATTTTTTTCTGATTCATCCCTTTCATTCTTTGCTAAACAGTGACATTTCCTTTTAAAAGATTTTTAATGGGTAACAAGGGGGTCAGAGGAGGGCATTGATTTTTCTTCCTGCACAAAACGACTATACAAAGAATTGCTCATTTGTCTAGAGGAGGGGATGGGGAGAAAGGAGGGAAAAATTACAACACAAGGTTTTGTAAAAGTGAATGTTGAAAATTATCCATTTATATATTTTAAAAATAAAAAAAACTTTTATTAAAAATGCTTCTATACAAAAAAGTTCCCTTATTGCTTATGCAAATAACAATAATAGTTATTAAAAGAAAATAACAGCAATAGTTGACAATAATAATAACAGTAAAGATAAGTACTATTAAGTGATGATAACAATAATAAAAATAACAATGATATAGTGTTTTAAGGTTTGCAATGTGTATGTTTCATTTCACCCAAACATCATCTCTGGGAGCTATTATTATCCCCATTTTACAGATGAGAAAGCTGAGACTAGGAAGAAAAGTAACTTGCCCAAAATCATAGAGTTATTCAGAGACAAGATTTTATCTCAGATATTCCTGACCTTAAATTCACTACTAGACACTAAGTACATTTTTAAAAATTTCTGTAAAATAAAACCCCACTATAATCATTATTGAGATCAGTTTTAATCCTGTAGCATTCATGAATTGAATCCTCTAGCAACCTTAAACTGGATTATTATTTTACATAATATATTTATAAAATACATTCATATTGTATGAATGAATAATTGAAAGGAGGCATTAATTGAAATAATAATAATAATAAATATTTTAAAATGCACAATTTTGTTCCAATTCATGGCCTTGTCATAAAGCAAGGGAAAATCTCCCTTCTCTAGATTTCAACTGTATTTGATCAGATTAGAAAGAATCTAAGATCTGTTCTAAATCCAAATCAATAATCTTATGATCTTCTCGTCTTCCAGTAATATTTTTGGGCAGCTAGGTGGCGCAGTGGATAAAGTGTAAGACCTGGAGTCAGAAGAATTTGAGTTCAAATGTGATCTCAGATACTAGCTGTGCAATACTGGATGCATCATTTAAAGCTGTTTGCCTCAGTTCCTCATCTATAAAATGAGGTGGAGAAGAAAATGGCAACCCATTCCAGTATCTTTGCTGAAAAAGCCCCAAATAAACTCAAAAAGACTCAGGGCTGAACAATAAAACAAAGATATTCTTATTTCTTTATTTGTGAATTTTAGTCAGCTTCTTTATCTGTCAATTTTAATCTTTCAAGTATCAATTACTTCTATCTTTGAATAACTAGATTTGCCTAGGATTGGATATTTGAGTTCACTTCTTGTCAATATAAAAATTATTTATTCTCTGTTTGGACTTGTATACTTATAAATAATATACTTGTAAATAAAAAGCTATAATTTAAAAAAAAAGAAAAAAAAGAAATTAAAGTTAAAAAAGAATTATTTATTCTTATGCAGGACTTTTGGCTTTTTCCCACCAGTATAAAACTACAAGTGTTACCAACCCATTTATGAAAAGTCAATAATTTCACAGGATAGCCATGGAAACAGAATACCTTACAGCCATGGGGGCAATATGGGAGGGTAAAGATTCCAGGAGACAACATACAACTATGCTGATCATAAAACCTCTGGGTCAGAAAGAGGAAGAACTATTTTCCCCTGGGCAACCTCCCTATCCTAATCAATAACATCCATATATTTATATGAAATATTTGTGGTAGAGCCTTCTGAGTATCATTGTTCTGATCAGCCACAGTTGGAGATATTCTACATTTACCTCAATAGAATAATGTCATTTTGATTCTCTTTGAGCATCAAGAACAATAACCAAGGGACCAATTTGTCGTTTTCTTTTCTTTTTCTTTTTTTAATAGTATTTTATTTTTCCAAATACATTCAAAGTTAATTCTCAACATTCACTTTTGTAAAACCTTATGTTCCAAATTTTTCTCCCTTTCTTCCCTCCATCCCTTCTCTTGGACAGCAAGCAATCCAATAGATTAAACATGTACAATTCTTCTAAACATATTCGTCATTCTGTGCAAGAAAAAAATTAGATTAAAAGGGAAAAACATGTCAAAGAAAAAATAATCAAAAAAAAAAATATAAAGGTGAAAATACTATGCTTTGATGCACATTCAGTCTCTGTAGTTCTCTTAGGAGGAACATGTCTCCTCCCATCATACAACTTTTTATTTTCAATAGACTTTAGTCAAATCACTCATATTTTAGGACTCCTAAGATTGGAGTAACTGGCCCTTCCAGCTCCAGATCTATAACCCCATGGTCATATAACCCCTGAATTTGTCACATTTCATATTTACATATCCTTTTTTTGGGGGGGCATGCCATCAAATCCACAGAAAAACTAAAGAGTAGCTTTGGAAATCCATAGCTTTTATGGAGTCAGGGGAAAAAAAACTTCTAGAGAGATTCTGGGTTCAGTAACCCACTTAACCTTTACTACTTAAGTGATCTTTAGCACACCTAGTCACTTAACTACCCTGGACTTCAGTTTCTTCATATTTCAAATGAAGGGATCTGATTAGGTTCCATAGGCAGCTGTGTGGCTCAGTGGATAATGTGGGACATGGAGTTGGGAATATTTGAATTCAAATCCTACCTGAGACACTGATTAGTTGTGTGACTCTGGGTAAATCACTTCATTTGTTTTCCTAAGTTTCCTCATTTGTATAATGAAGGTAATGATGGCATCTACCTGTCAAGGTTGATCTCAGTATCAAATGTAAAGCACTTTGCAAACTTATGCTAATTATTATTATTGTTATATGATTATGTGGTCTAAGTTCACTTATAGTTACAAGTTTATTATCCGTTGATTAAGCTAATCTGTACCCCCCTCCTTTACTCTAATACTACAAGTAAGAAAACAGAATATGGATGATGTTCCTGGGACTGAAAGAGTTAAAATGATTTATAAAGCTATACAGTTAGTAAATTTACAGAGACAGTATTTGATTTCAGATCCTTTGCTTCTAAATGTTCCCCTATGTCTCAGATGCATAGTATTTTTAGTTCAAGAAACCCATGGTGTAATGAGCAGCATAATCCATTGGGATGCCTTTAGAGCTTTTCCCATTATAGAATACTTATATCTTTCATTATCATCATCACTATCATCATCATCATCATCATCATCATCATCATCTCTGTTTCTTAGCTCTGCACATTTTCTCTGGCTATCCCCCATAACTGAAATGCTCTTCCTCTTCTGCTCCCACTACTTATTTCTCTGGCTTCCTTTCAGTTTCAACTACAATCCCATTTTCTACAGAAAGCCCTCCCCATCTCTTTTTAATTCTAATGCCTACTCTCTGGTAATTATTCCTTATTTATCTTGGATATCTACTTTGCTTTTCTTCGTTTGTGTGTTATCTCTACAGTTATATTGTAAACTCTTTGAGGGCAGGAACTGTCATTTGCTACTTTTTGTATCCCCTATGCTTTCCATAGTGCCTGGCTTGTTGTAGGTGCTTTGCTATAATTTCCACAGCCACAACAAATGGCAAAGAACATGTTAACTTGCCGAAATGGGGAAAAGTTTCATTTCTATGAGTTCCATACATAATGAAATCAAAAGTCTGATCAAAAACAAAGAAAAAAGGTTCAAGATAATTCTACATTGAATGCAAAGGTTATAATCTATAATGCACAGAAATGGATGGGCCAGCTCAAATAATAAAAAGGCTGCTAGGACTCTGGATCTGCATTCAGGATGTTTGATAATTACTACTACTACTATTACTACTACTACTACTATTACTATTACTATTACTATTACAATTGCTACCACTGCTACTGAAATACTACTATTCCTACTATTACTGTTACTGCTATTGCTGCTGCTGCTGCTGCTGCTGCTACTACTACTACTACTACTACTACTATTACTATAATTACTATATTAATATTACTACTACTATACTACTACTACTATAACAATTACTATTAGTACTACAACGACTACTACTATTACAACTACTACTTCTACTATTACTATTACTAGTACTAGTACTACTACTACTATTGCTACCACCACTACTATTAATACTACTATTACTACCACTATTGTTACTGCTATTAATGTTGCTACTACTACTACTATCACTATTATTACTTCTGCTACTACTGCTGCTGCTGCTGCTGCTACTATACTATAACAACAACAACAACTACTACTACTACTACTACTACTACTTCTACTATTACTACTACTACTAAGAGTACTACTACTACTATTGCTACTACTAGTACTACTACTATTACTATTGCTACCACTGCTACTATTAATACTACTATTACTACAACTACTGTTACTGCTACTACTGTTGCTACTACTATTACTGTTACTGCTACTATTGTTGCTACTCCTCCTCCTCCTGCTTCTGCTGCTATTATTACTTCTACTACTACTGCTGCTGCTGTTGCTACTACTACTATAACTACTACTACTACTACTACTACTACTACTATTATAAGTACTGCTACTACTGCTTGTACTAGTACTACTACTATTACTATTGCTACCATTGCTACTATTAATACTAGTATTATTACAATTACTGTTACTACTATTACTGTTGCTACTGCTACTACTGTTGCTACTACTACTGCTGCTGCTGCTGCTGCTGCTACTGCTACTACTACTATAAAACAATAATTTATAGAATTCTTTAAGGTTTTACCAAGAGCTTTGTAAATATTTTCTTATTTGATCCTTACAACAATTCTGGGAGGTAGATGCTATTCTTTGGACAGGTAGGTATCACAATAGATAGAGCACTGGACTTGGAGTCAAGCTCCTGGATTCAAATCCAGTTTTAGAAGCTTTTTAGCTATGTGATCTTGGACAAGTCACTTGACCTCTATTTGCCACTAGAGAAGGAAATGACAATCTACTCCAATCTTTGCCAAGAAAACCCTATGAACAAAGGTCTATGGCGTCAAAAAGAGTTGGAAACAACTCAACAGAAGATGCTTTTGCTATTATTACCCCTTTAAAGCAGATTTTTCCAGAGTCATACAGCTAGAAGTATCTGAAACTGGAATTTGAATTTAAGTCACCTTGGATGCAGGTCCAGAGATTTAGCTGCCTTCTTATTTGCACTAGCACATTCTTTTCTGTGGATTGCAGATTATTCACATTCAGTATGCATTTGTCCTTTTTTATTTTTGTTTTTATGATTTCACTTATGGTTCTACTATATGTGGAACTCCCTAACACCTCTGCAATTCATTGTTTTAGAGAATTGTCCTGGAAATTGAAAGGCTAAGGTCAAGATCATTGATTTCTTCAGGGTCACACAGATGGTTGTCTTTTCATATACTGCAACTTCCCACTTAAAAAAAGGCCAAAAATGTAGCTTATGATAAAATGTAATCTTAAAATGAAGACCATCATTTCATTTATATTAAATGCCATGGTTTAAAAACACTGGAGTCAGTTTAAAGACAGCTGACTGTTTAATTTTCAATATGAGCATATACAACTCAGAAATTAGCAAAAACAACAAATCATGGCTTGGTTTGCTATTTTCTTAATTGTCTAGACTTAAGAAAGTTATGGATAAAATGTTAATAATACAAATTGTATTTAAAATTTTATTAAGTGTACTTCCCCCCCTATGATTATCATGAGATTCCCCAAATCTGAAATCAGTCTGTGTTGTTTTCATAAGGATGGGATGGTATGATATGCATATATTGACAAGGGTCAAAGTTTGTGAATAAGGAAGAAATAAGAAGGAGAAATTATATTTGTCATCCTATTACTGCATTAAGTTCATTCCTTTGATAAGTGATTAGAATTATGGAACAATGGTATTGCTTGGTGGATAGACAGCAATTAATCTAGGAAGCAGAAGGCTCAAACTTTAGCTCTAGCTATTCCATTTACGAAGTTATGCATCCTTGGAAAAAATCATTTTAAATATTATTTATTTACTTATCAATTTTTTAGATTTCAACATTTACTTTTATAATATTTTTATATTTATTTCTTTTCTCCTTTTCTTTCCTTCCTCTCCAAGAAGACACACAATCTGATATATGTTAAACATGTACAGTAATATTGGGAAAATCATTTGATCTCTTTAAACCTCAGTTTTCCCATCTATATGATGGAACTAAGTGTATTTATAGTATCCATATCACAAAGCACTATATAAAAGAGTCATGAAATTTTATTTTTGTAATGGGAATGTAATGGTTAATTTTTAATTAATTCATTAGCCATTAATAATTAATTTAGTAATGTATGGTGAACAATAGCACTAGAATTGAAACTGAGGGACTTGATTTCAAAATCAGCTCACTGACTTTGTGACTTTGACTTAATCTGTCCACAGTCTCTGTCATTTCTCTGGTTCTAGATTTCCTGCCTTCTGAGGTCCAACTAAATCTATGACCCAAGGAATACTCCCTACAAAGAATACCTTACCTAGGGAAATTCCTCAGATCATAACAATCAGAAATGAGTTCCCTGAGAAGCATTGCCTTCCTTTTCTCTATGTGCTTCCGGTATTTAGAGCAATATTTTGCATACAGTTAGCACTTAATAATTGCCATTTCTTTAATTCACTTATTTATTAAGATATGGAAGACAATCCTAGTGGAAAACATCTATCTCATGAAATAGGTACCCCTGAAGTACTGAGATATCATTTAAATTTTGAACCTCCCCTTCCGATCTCTAAGCACACCTATTAATAAGAATGTAAAGATCTTCTTTCTTTAACTTTTTCATTGCTCTCTCTCTCAGTTTATGTTTAACTAAGGTCTACTATTATCAGTTGTTCCCAAGATTCAGAGAATTTTTATTCTGAATGTTACAAATAAACCTCGAGAGTCACCTTTGTATCTTGGACACAGAAACCTGTTTTAATCTCAGGAAGATTAGTCTTGTTGATCCTACCAACTGTATGATTATCCTCTTAATGCCCCAAAGAACTTCATAAGTATGCAAATTGAAGAAGAAGGAATGGTTTAGACTGCTAGAGAGAGTTTCCTTACTAGGAATACATTGATGATATTATAATATTCCCAATAACAATGAAATCATGATTCCAGAACAGAGATAACAAAGAAAAAACAAAATTCTGAAATGGAAAAGCCACAATTAATTTTATTTCTGATAGATTATTTCACTAATTTTCAAGTCTTAGATTATTAAGAATTTGGAATGAAACAAAAATGATAAAAAATGCTCAGTGAATGGTAAAATGTCTATCGAAAGTCATAGGATCAGATTTTTTTTTTGCTGTATTGCTCAGTTTTGTTGATTTTCCCCTCTTTTCTTTAAAATGGTATGTGGAAGGGGGAAATGGGAATACACAGAGAAATTTTGGCCAAACAAAAACAACATATATCAATAACATGTATCTTTAAAAGGAAAAAAAATAATCAATGCATATAGTCATGATCTGGAAAAGAAAATTTTTTTCCTCACACCAATGAAATCTCAAATCACTAATAGACAATAATGAAAGAAATAAAAGATTCTGAAATGAAAAGCATTTATAATTATTGCCATTTCTGATAATTTTGGCTAATTTGCAAATCCTAAGTTATTAAGAAATATGCTACTACTAGTAGTTAGCATTTTGGTAATAATTTAAAACGTGCAATATGTTTTACGAATATCCTATTGGATGATGATGATGATGATGATGAAGATGAAGATGATAGCACTTTAAGGTTTGTTGGGTTTTTCACATCTGAGATACTGGTTATCTAAAAAGCTTAGTGTGATCTTTAAGCTTTTAAAAACCTTTTAAAACTTTTTTAAAGCTTAACAATTTCACTAGTGGACTTATAAGCCACCCTGCACATCATTCCTTAACCAAATAAAAACTGGCAAAGTCTTACATAGAGTTTTGTAGACATACTTGGTGACATTACTTATGTATTGTTGTTTATTTCAAAACAAAAGCACTGCAAAGGAAAAAAAATCAAATTGTACATGAGATTACATTTTGCAGTCTTTAAAGACTATTAAACAGTAGGTTAGTAATAATCTGAATAAAATTGAAAGTGAGCAAACTTGTTTTTTACAGAGAAGCAGACTGTTTCCATCTGTAGGGGTCTGTGAGTCAGATTAAGGAGGAATAAGAGTTGGGGAGAAACCAAGAAGATGCAAAGGCAACAGCGGAAATTGAGACAGATGTGCTCTGGAATGGATGGAGCCTAAAGGGAGAAGCACATTCCTGAATCACTGGCTTGTGTCTCTAGTACTGTGAAGGGGTGGGGGTAAGGGGAGAATATTTACACATTCTGACTATGGAAAATTGTCTTTTTATTGGTTTGATGTGAAAACTGTGTAGCTTCACTTGCCATCAAATTAAAATGGGAAAATAGCTTTAGGGATAGCTTATCAACAGCTGTAAAGTTAGGTAGATAAACAGATGGCTGGATGAATATGTTGATAGATACATGAATGGATGGATAGATAGAGATAGTGGATAAATAGAGTTGACAGATAAATGAATGAATAGATAAATAGCTAGCTAGATGGATGAATGAAGATATGTTCTATATTTATGTATGTATATGTATATATGTATATACGTATTTTAAACTTTAACATAAAAAATCCCTGGGAAAGTTATTTAATACCATAAGATTTTAGCCTAAAATTATTCAGCTTAGGAAGTCATGCATTTTGCATTGTAGAAGAATGTATTTCTAGAATTAAAACATTAGATTTCTGCCTCCTCCCCTATTTTTAGCAATTCATTCTCTTCTTAAATGAAGATTTGAGCTGAATTTATTCAGCAACAACTGAGGCAGCATGGAGTAGTATATGGAGCACTAGTTATATATTTAAGGCATCTGGGTTGTTATCACATCTGTAAAATGAGGGAGATAGACGAAATAGGCTTTAAAGTCCTTTCCAGAGGAGCCCTAAAACCTATAGCATATATACTTTAGAAAGTGGCAAACAATACAAATAGTTTGGTTTATAGTTTTCTTGATGGTTTAGAGTTAAAGAAAGTATTGGAGAAAATCTAAATAATGTAGATGTATTATATAATATACATGTATATTATAAATAAGTTCTTAATTTTAGGTGAAATTGAGTGGAAAGAGACTTGAGGCTGGCAGATCTACCAGGATTTGGGCATGAGGGTCTTATTACCTCACACCTAGACCAGTGCTTATGGGTCTGCCTTTCTCAAATGGTGGAAGTGTCAAACTTAAATTCCTAATAATAAGTAAGTTCTTAAGTTAGTAACAATCATATTTTTAATTCTATTACATTATAAAATAAAAGACTTGAGCTCTCAGTAAGTTATCTATATCTAGATGTAAATAAGTATATGTATGTAAATTCAGAATCTAATACATACATACATATATATTAGACTCTAAATCAAATTCAGTTATGTTAGTTATGTTAATGGCAATGTACCTTGCATGTCTTCTCATTATTATCCCTATTTTAAAGATGAGGAAACTGAGGCTGAGAAGTTAAGTGACTTGGCCAAAGTCATGCAGCTTGTTAAAGACCAATTCAGATTGAACTCGCGTCTTCCTGGTTCCAAATATGTTATATACATTACATAACATTTATAAAGTGCTTAGTACAGTGCCTGACACATAATAGGTGTTTAATTAATGCTTGTTTCCTTCCTTCTTTCCCTATCTGTAGTACTCATCTGGTGCCTCCGCTCATTTTTTGTTTGCTTATTTTTTCTTGTAGAACCGAACTGAAGAAAATAGCATTTGTTTGGATCACAAGTAGGCCTCTGGCATTTCTTTGAAAATCAAATGAAAAATAAGCTAGTTTATTTTGGAATAATTTGCTTCAGAATTTAATGATAACAATTATTCATTTACTTCAAAGGATCATAGGATCATGGATTAAAAGCTGGAAAGGACTTTAGAAATCATAGTTTACTGCTCATGTTTTACAAAATAACCCACTGAGGCACTGATATGTCCATGGATTCATAGCTACTGTCTCAGGCAAGACTGAAATCTAAGAATTTCTTATTCCAACTACTCTTTACCAAAAATTTCAGAATCTCAGAATTAGAAGGAACCTCATGGGCCATCTTGTCCAATCTTTCTCTAGGGAAAAATCTTTACATGTTTAGAAAATGGCTTCAGAATCTTTTTGGAAAATGCTAAATGAAAAGCAGAAAATGACTCTATTCTGTCTCTGTCTGTCTATCTATCTTCTGTCTGTTCATACATCCATCTGTCTATCTTTCCATCTCTATCCATTCATCTATCTATCTATATCTATCAATTTATATTTATGTATTCATCCATCTATTCATATATCTATCATCTATGTATAGACACACATAAATATATACATACATATATAAATATTTATCCATTAATTCATCTACATATATATATATATATTTATTCGTCTATCTACCTACCTGTATCTACCTAGCTTTCTACATCTATCTATCTATCCACCCATGGAACTCTCTATCCATGTTTTTAATCTACTTATCTCTATTCATTCTATTTCTAATTATCTACATATCTCTATCTCCATCCAATATCTATCTATCTATATCTATTCATCCACTTACCTATCTGTATTTATCTATTCATCCAGTTACTCACCCACCCAGCTATCTATTCATCTATCTAGCTATCTAGCTATCTAGCTATCTATCTATATGTAGACATGTATTTAGGTCTATCCCTCTTCCTAGCTATATGTTTTTCTATATATCTCTTCTATCTAATCTAAATCTATCCATCTATTTCTATGAATCTACCTAACTACCAATACATCTATCTACCTATCTATATCTACCTGTTTATTAATTTATCCATCTATTTATCCTGCCATTTCTTTATTCATTTATTGAGTCAGACATTTACTTATTTAGCTATTTATTTAATTTTGTGTTTGTTTTGGAAAGGAAGAAAATCATTCAGATCTTGTTTTCTTGTTGTTATTTTAATTCCTCTGAGCAAACAAGTTTCACATTAGAGAGTATAAGAATATGTACCATATTTGCCTCCCTGATTAGATGACTCAGATATAGCTAGAGCTCTCTGATTGCAGTGAGACAATTATAGCAGTAGCAAATAACATTCAATGCAGTAATTCATGGAATTAATATGTATATGCACTTGCCAAATGCATATTTAGGAAATAGATGTGGCTTCTAAGCACTTAACTTTCTGATTAGCATGAGTTGTTTTTTTCCTCCTTAATTCTATGGAATAAACAAAGGGGAAGCATCACATTGAATATCATTACTGCTTCTGAGTGTATTCAAAAAAACTGAGGTTCTTTCTAGAGGAAATTAACTAGGGCATGGTAAACAGAATATTTATTAAAGAAAAACTTATTGAAGGATCTAAGGTTGCAGGATCAAATCAGCAAGGTATATTAGAGCATTTTAAAGCTCATGCTAATAGAATTTCACCTTCATATAACACTTTGCCAAATGAATGGCACACAACAATTCAATGCAGTATAGAGTAAAATTATGATTGTTTCCATCTTAAAGATGAAGAAACTAAGATAGTCACATAGCTAGGATCAGAGCTGGGAATCAATGTAGATTGTCTGATTTCAAATCCAAGTTCTTTCTGTGATACTGCTTTGATTTTTATCTTAACACTGCAAAGAAACAGGGAACTTTTCCTTCACTCATTTTTTTCCTATTATCTCCATCTCTATACTCAGAGCAAGTTTGTTTCAGGATGACTTACAAACATGGTGGCAAGCTTGAAAATACAATTAACTTAGTTCCAGATCTCTGTGAAAAATGCCAAATATTTATTTATTTATTGAATAAGCATTAGAAATGCTTATAATAACAATATTATTTATAATAATAATTAATTATTTGATAATTATGAATATAAATATTAAATATAAATACATTTTAATTTAATAATTATAAATATAAATATAAAATTATAAATAAACAAAATAATTAAATAAATTGTTATTAATTATAATTATTAAAATTAATATATTATTATTTATTAAGCATAGATGTAGGAAACTGAAAATATGGTATTTAGAAGACTTGAATGGAGAATAATAAGTAGTCTAGAAAGATGGAATGTAGAATACATGGAAAATCAAAGTTGGAGGTAAATTGCTAAGATAGACTACTACCCAATTTCAGTGAGCCTTGAACATCTGCTGTAGAGTGTGAGCTTTATTCAGTGAGCAACAGGGCAATAGTAGAGGGATTTGAACAAAAAGATCAAAACGTAAAAAAATGATTAAAAAACAGTTTGTGAAGAAGGATGGAATAGATTGAAGAATAGAAGAAAATTGATATGGAATATCTAGGGGCAGCTAGATAGCACCATAGATAGAGTACAGGACCTGGAGTAAAGAAGAACTCATCTTTCTGAGTTCAAATCTGGCCTCAGACACTTAATTGTTTTGACTCTAGGAAAGACCTTGTTTGCCCCAGTTTCCTCATGAGCTGGAGAAGGAAGTAAAAACCATTCTGGCATATTTATCAAGAAAACCCCAAATAAAGTTATGAAGAGTCAAACATGACTGAAAATGAAGTATTATTATTGAGGGCTACTACTATGGCCAAGATGATTGATATAATGAAGGTATGTAAAATGGGGTGATGGAAATGGGAGCAGAGAGTAGTGGACTTGATGAGAATATGAGGTAAGCAGGGTGGATTTGATAAATGAATGCATATGAAATATGAGGTAGAAGAAAGAGTCAAAGAAAATCCCAAGATTTTTTGAACACGGGAAAACAGGCAATTTATGATACCATTGACAGAAACTGTAAGTCACAATCAGGAGGAGGTTTGTAAAGAACTAAATAATTCAATGGATAAAGGTACAGAGATACTAGGGATAGTTGGAGGAAGCAGAAAAAGGCAGAAGTGAAAATATAGATTAAGAAACACAGTAAATGGAAGTAAATGATATTACTAAGGAAGAGAGTCTTAACTGATAAGAAAGCATAGGATAGAGCCTTGGGAACACTCACTTATAGGGTTCAGAAGAGTATCCAAAACTATTGAAAGAGACAACATTTTTCAAGGAAAAAAAAAAAGAGCAGATTGTGTAAGTACTATGAAGTTAAGAGTGAAGAAAATATCCAGGAAGGATAGGGAATGGCATATAGTGCTACAGAGAGGTTAATGGGGTTCAAGATTGAAAATGGAGCCATGAAATTGAGTGATCAGAAGGTAACTGGTGGATTTCAAGAGAACAGTTTAAATCAAGTGGTAGAGACGGAAGCCAGATGTCAAGGGACTGATGACTGATGGAGTGGCAAGGGAGTAGAACATCAAGTGTAGGCAATGTTTTCCAGATGTTTGGCCATGATTTGGAGGATAGAGGACTGCAAGATGGGAGTTATGAAATGATACAATTTTTAAAGCTATAAGATAACTGAGTGTGTTTGTGAAAAGATGGGGAAGCAGAGAAACATGAGATGGAGAGGATAATTTTTGGTACCAATTTCTGAAGAAGGCAAGAAAAGATGATACCGAAGGGACAACTTGAGACATTAATGCTGAGAAATACACAAGATTAATGGATTTGAGAGAGTTCATCTTAGGTGGCCAAACTTTTCAGTGAAGTGAAAAAAAGTCTAAATTCTACCGTGAAGATCTACACCTGCCCTGTCAACTTGTATTGTTCATTAAAAATCTAGCTTCTTATCTGTTTTTCTCTTAAGTATACAGATTTAGATATTAATGGTATAGATTTTAATAATACAGATATAAAGAATAAAAAAAAAAAACTTCTCTATAACATTCTCTCCTTCTCTTTTTTTAATGGCAAGAATATCTTAGGAACAAGAGAGGCTTCAGAAACCTAAATGATAAAATGTATGCACACCCAACCCATATCCAGTGATCATGGATCTCAAAATGTTATGAAAAGGAAATTCAAAAAAGTGAATTCTGAACTAGTCAGCTCCTTAAACTGGAACAAGTCCATCACTCAACAATGAGATCTCATGAATTTCTTAGGTTGCAGTATTAGAGTGCTTACTATCATGTAGAACATTAGAAGCTTATATCTCCAGAAATCTAATTGATCTTGTGAATACAAGTTTGTTCATCCCTTTTCTCATGGTTCTATTGTCCCTGTTGTTTGCATATATCTTATGATGTGACACATTTCATTAGCACTTTCCAAGAAGAGAGCATCAATCCTTGACAAAAGGATAGGATACAGCTAGATGGAGGGTGTTTCATCAAAAGATTGTGTGTGTGTGTGTGTGTGTGTGTGTGTGTGTATTTGTAAGTGTCCAAAGCTGGATTTGAATTTGAGTCTTCATGACTCTAGAAGTAGCACTTTATACCCACTGTGCCATTTTGCTGGCTGATTTGTACAATATATAGATAAATGGTAGAAACTAATGATAGATAAGGCAAATAGTTGATATGTAATTAGCTAAATAAAGGAGAGAAAGACAGACAGACAAACTGACAGACAGAGACAGAGACAATAACAAAAAAATAGATGGGGAGTGAGGAAGAGAAACAGATGGAGAGAGCCAGAGAAGAGGAGAGAAGAAGGGAGGGAATTAGATGGAGAATAATAAAGCCTGAAGATCCTATTTCTTAGTCATGTTTTTAATATATAATAAAATATATAGGATTACAAAATAAATCCTTAATTTTGAAATTCATTAATCAACATTTTAAAAAACCCCACAAATTCAAAGACACCAGGTTAAGAATGAGAGAATTAGAGAAAGACAGAGAAATAATGGAATAGTTAGAGTCAGAGATATGGAGACAGAAAGTATTTTTTCAAAGAACCAAAGTGTTAAAATTAATTTTCATGGACTTGTTTCTGAACTATAGAAAACTAGATAAAAACTAAATTATCAAGAATTCAACATGCTACCTTACTTTTTGCAACTGCTGAAATTTTAAAGCATAAATTCATTATCACTTTAAAAATAATAAATCTGAATCTTTCTACATTCATTCCTTAGATTATGGCTGTAATTTCAAAGTGAACTTTCTCTAAGAAAACTACATGATGATATGAATTCAGAACTGCATTCAAGTCTGTTCTTCTCTTCATTTTCTTGTGAAACCTCAATTTTTTCCTTCATCCTTGTGTTTATTTTTTCCTGTTTCATTTATTGTTATTGTCTCAGGGTGGCAGCATTCCATTTAAAATTACCAGTTAAATGTTTTGATTCAGTTACATTTCAATTGACTGGGAGCTCTACTCAAAGCCATGCCCTCAACTTCAGAAAAATTAGGGTTTCAACTTCTTGGCTCCTATAGAATTTATCATCTAGTCCAGATAGGATATATCAATTAATATTGTTTAATAGCCATAAAGGTTCCTAAAGGCCAAAGATCATATTATGAATTGACTTTATTTTATCAAAACAGGTGGTCAATGTAGGGCATAATCATAATTTAAATTGTGTGTGTGTATATATATATGTGTGTGTGTGTGTGTGTGTGTATGTGTGTGTATGTATATGTATCTATCTCTCTCTCTCCATATATATATATATAGATACACATATAAAGAGAGACAGAGAGACAGAGAATGAGACAGACAGACAAAGAGAGACAAATACACATATACACATATGATAAAATATGCATATCTTATACATGGCTTGCTGCTGCCACATGGTGTTGGGTAGGCACCCATAATTCCTTGATGTTGCTGTGATTCTCTTTCCATAACAATATTAGCTCTTATAACAAAGATTTAAGGAAAATCATCTTTTCTCTGACACTACAAATAAAATGATTCACTTATAGTCAGGATCCAAATCTAAGCTTGTGGTCCCTACAGATTTGAACAGTAAATTACCCATTATTGACTTGAGATTTACAAAATACATCTGATGACTGTTGCACTGATCCTATGAAGTGGACCCTGAAGGGATTATCACCTTCATTTTATTTTAGAGTAAACTGAAGTTCCAAGATATTATTTTAATAAATAGTTCCTCCATTGTAATACTAACTTCTTGAGAAAAGGGGTCATCTTATTTTTCTATATATATTCCAGAACTTAGCACATAGTTCTGCACATAGTAAGTACTTACTTAATAAATCCATCCTTTCTTCATTTCTCCTTTCCTCCCTCTCTCCCTCCTCCTTCCCTCCCTTCCCTCTTTCCTTCCTTCCTTCCTTCCTTCCTTCCTTCCCTCCTTCCTTCCTTCCTTCCTTCCTTCCTTCCTTCCTTCCTTCCTTCCTTCCCTCCTTTCCTCCCTCTCTCCCTTCCTTCCTTCCTTCCTTCCTTCCTTCCTTCCTTCCTTCCTTCCCTCCTTCCTTCCTTCTTTCCTTCTTCCTTCCTTCTTCCTTCCTTCCTTCCTTCCTTCCTTCCTTCCTTCCTTCCTTCCTTCCTTCCTTCCTTCCTTCCCTCCTTCCTTCCCTTTTTCCTTCCTTCCTTCCTTCCTTCTTTCCTTCTTTCCTTCCCTCCTTCCTTCCTTCCTTCCTTCCTTCCTTCCTTCCTTTCTTCCTTCCAAGAATAACAGGATTAGAAAAACATAATTTGAGACTTCAAAGTGCCCTTAGTAGCTGTGTAAATCCAATCCCTCCATGAAAACAAATCAAAACAAAACAAACAAACAAAAAGAAATTGAAAGGAGAGTGGTAGGGAAGGAGAGGAGGAAAGAAGGAAGGAAGGAAGGAAGGAAGGAAGGAAGGAAGGAAGGAAGGAAGGAAGGAAGGAAGGAAGGAAGGAAGGAAGGAAGGAAGGAAGGAAGGAAGGAAAGAAGGGCGAAGTCACATAGAGAACATATGGTAGAGTCAGGATTTGCACTCAAGTCCAGGAGTCAGCATCCTTTTAACTGTCTCAAATTGCATCCTTATGCTTTTTGTAAATTAACATCCAAAGCTGGCAGTGTAAGCTGCTCATACTGGCATATTGAATGTAGGGATGGATGGATAGAGGCTTAGATCTGTGATTTTGTATATATTAGGGAATGCCCAAAAAGGAAACTCCCTCCAGCATTGCAGATGGGCACTCACTCTGCATCTTACAGTCTCAAAGGATTACTGCCTAGAGCAACTCAGACGTAGTGTGTTAATCAGAGCATTGAAAAGTGAAGTGACTTGCCTGGGGTAGGACAGTTGATATATGTCAGAGATCAGTGTGGAACTTAGACCTTACCATGTCCAAGACTGGCTCTGGACCCACCATTCCATGTTCCAGATGTGGTTTTGTTTTTGTTTTTGTTTAGATTAAACTGATTGGCGTTAAGTAGTTGAGGATAATGGAATCATATTCAACCTTAGCCTTTGTCCTCATCTGCACGTTAAGTGATCCAGATTAGTTATCTAAAGGAATGTGAACACAGTCCAGTGGCGGAGCAAGCTGGATTTCATTTGCTAGTTTATCTTGGAAATGGTTAGATTAAAAAAATGCATTTGGCAAAGTCTGTAGGACTGTTCAGGATCCAGACAAAAGGGTGTTCAATATGTACTCAGCCAAGATCTCAGATTATCTTACCTTGCCTATCAGACCTCCAGAATAGTGGGCAGTCAAAAATGAGTTCTTGCTTATTATACCAATTGGGGAAACTATGGTTTTAATTAATTGTCTCAAGGGTCAGGCATGGGATAGTGGAAAGAGAAAGAGGACTTGGAGAAAAAAGACAGTTGTTCTACTTCTGGCTCCAACATTTACTAGCCGTGTCCTCGATTTTCCTTGGGTTATGGCTTTTTTGATTCATTTTGCAATCAATGTACCAGTAGAACGCAAGCTTTCTTTCTTTCCTTCTTTCTTTCCTTCTTTCTTTCCTTCTTTCTTTCCTTCTTTCTTCCTTCCTTCTTTCTTTCCTTCTTTCCTTCTTTCTTTCCTTCTTTCTTTCTTTCTTCCTTCCTTCCTTCCTTTCTCTCTTCCTTCCTTCCTCCCTTTCTTCCTTTCTCTCTTTCTCTCTTCCTTCCTTCCTTACTGTCTCTATTTCTCTCTGTTTCTCTCTCTCTCTCTCTCTAGCACCAAGTAAAATGCCTAGTACACAGTAGACAGTTTGCCATATTTGTTGAATTAAATCATGCTATTTACTAGCTGTGATCACTCACCTATTTTTTTCCTCAAATGGGGACAAAAGATAATACCAGCATTATATGTCAGCACATTATCAGAAAAGTGAACAGAAGTATACACTAAAAACTGTCAAATGCTATGAATAAATAAGTTACTAAAAAAAACATTTATTGGGTGCTTATTCTGTGCAAAATCCTGAGGTGTTCAGTGAGGAAAACAGTAATTCCTACTTACAAGGACATATTCTAAGAAGACAAAAACACATACAGGAAGTTTCTGAGAAAAGTTATGTGAATTTTTTTTAGAATAAAGATCAAAAAGTAAGAATTTGGGGTTATGTTAGGAGAAGAAACTAAAGAGAAAAACCTTAAAAATGATAATCACAAATGATATTTATTAAATCTTATTTTTTTGTTTTATTTTTGTAAGGCAATTGGAATTAAGTGATTTGCCCAGGGTCACTTAGCTAGTGAGTGTTAAGCGTCTGAGGACAAATTTGAACTCAGGTGCTCCTGACTTCTGGGTTGGTGCTCCAATCTTATATGAGATTAGGTGATTTATTGGTGCATCTTGGTGGCATAATGGATAGAAGGCAAGACTTAGAGTCAAGGAAGACCTTAGTTCATATACTGTCTCAGATATTTACTCTGTGACAACATAGCTTAATTTCTCTTAGTTTCCTCATCTGTAAAATAGGGATAAAAACAGCACTTACTTCCCTAGATTATTTTGAAGATCAAATGAAATAATTTATATAAAATATTTTGCAAACATTACAATGTTTTATACTATTAGTTACTTTTAATTTAAAATATTTTGGCTTCTGATAGAAGTAAGCTTCTCAAGGGCAGGGACTGTTTCATTTATATTTTTTGTATCTCTACCACCTAGTACAATGCCTGAAACATAGGAGATGTTAAGTGCATATTGATTGACCAAAGGAATATTTATAAAAATTTCTGATAGACTCTAAGGCATACTATGTTCTATATTGTATCCAGAGTCAGGAAAACTTCAAATCCTGCCTCAGATATTTATTCGATAAATGTTCCTTAATTCTCTCTGCCTTATATTCTTCACCTATAAGATAGAGGTAATAATAATACATTCCACACACTTGTTATGACCTCTAAATGAGACAATTTTTGTATGAATCAAGAATGGTTGCTATTATCATTATTATTTTTATTATTTATCCATATTCACCTTCAACATGGCAACATTCTACAAAATACTTTTACTTTATTTTAGAATCTCTTTTCATTAAAGAGGATAGAATTACTTTTAACAAGAATACAGAAGAATTAAAATTTTGAGGAAAAATATGCAAAATAAATTAAGTAGAAAAGTGTAATTAAATACTATCTGAATAATTCTTATTTTCCTGACTAAATGTTTCTCTCTCTAATGAATAGAAATAGTGAGTATTTGTTCTGTAAATTGAAAATAATATCTCAATCAGCTACACTATAAATTGGGATTATTTCCTCAGAAATGGTTTCTTGTATAATGTGTTGGTAGATATTTAAAATATATGTTTATGTACTTGTGCTTACAAAACATGAACTGATATTTTGTTACTTATTAGCTATAAATAATTTCCATGATCTTTCTGAAACGCAATATCTTCATCTCAAAAATGGGAATAATGTCGTACCACCAACTTCACAGGGTTACTGTAGAGAAAGTAATACTTTGTAAATTGGATAATATGATGGATTGTCAGCTATCATTTAAAAAAAATACATTATCGGTACTCCTAACGAGTTTAAAAACAAAAAGGAAGAGAAACACAAATGATAGATTATTGCCAATGTATTTTATGAAATATGAATATACAATTTACCAAAAAATTCGAAATCAAAATAAGATTGTTATAAGCATTTGAGGGGGGATTGATTGAATCAATTTACCATACTTCCCACTTAAATTATCTAAGAAGATACTGTAATCCTGATACTTTATAAGGTGAAAATATTGCTACAGAATATTTCATCAATCAAAGTCATTGAACTAAAGAATGCCATGTCACATAGTCAATAATATTTATAAAACATTAAATAATCAGAACTAGTAGTTTTCTGAGAATCTGGTAGTCAAGTGAAGAAAAAAGACTTTGAAAAAGAAATAAATCTCTTTCCTCCCCACCCCTTGACCAGATGACAACCTTTCAGAAGGTCAGAGGATTAGGCTTTCTCTTGGGCACAAGAACTGTCACAGGAACAGCTGTGTCCATTGATTACCAAGGACAAGCTAGTCACAGGAAAAGAGAAGATGGTTCAGGACTTTCCATGGGGCTCACGGGGAAAGCTCCATTATACCTAAGGAGAACTTCATGAGTGTCCCTTGAAGAGAAGAAAAGACTTTCTAGCAATCAGAAAATGTGAGTTAATCTTTTGCTACATGTGCTTTCTAAGCTTAAACATATTTTGCCATGGACTCTCTCTCTCTCTCTCTCTCTCTCTCTCTCTCTCTCTCTCTCTCTCTCTCTCTCTCTCTCTCTCTCTCTCTCTCTCTCTCTCTCTCTTCTCTCTCTCTCTCTCTCTCTCTATATATATATATATATATATATATATATATATATATCATGGAAGAGTATATCCCAGAATTTGGGGAAGCTGTTTTTGTACCATTGTTCTTAGAAATTGCCTTAAAAATATCCTTTTCAAAAAGCTCATTAAGTGGCTAATTGATGCCAGCAGAAAAACATGGGATTAGAGAGAGTAGAATATACCAGTTGAGTCTCATGAGCTTCAAGAAGGAATAACCTTGAGGGCAACTGCTTTGACAATCAAAATAAGAGTAGGGATAGCAGCACCAGGGCATATGCTACTTAAAGTTTGTTTGCTTTTTAAATAAAGGAGTAGGACTAGTAATGTTACTAGCACTAGTTAAGGTCTTCTATTGCTATCATTTGAAGAGCTCCAAGAGTGCATTTCTTTCCCCCTGAATACATTATTTGTTGGTGATTTGAATTCATTCTTTAGTGATTAAGTCCTTTGGAACAGCACTTCATTCATAGGTTACCTCGTCAAAATTTAGCCAGTAGTAGCTTATTATATTAATTTCATCTATATAACAACCTCCAAATGCTCTAAAAGTTTAGATAAACAGACGATTTCTGTTTTTTAAAAGGAATTGATAATTTAGTGGATATTAAGATAGCAAATGGCTTATTTTTAGCTTTCCGTGACTTTCTGGTTTATATTTTTAAAGATATGGTTCTCTTTTTAGTATGTGTTTACTTATTTTGCATATAAGGAGAAATATAGTAGAATGTTAAAAAGATAGATGAAATCTCAGGGATCACATGTATTAATGCCCTCATTTTACAGATAAGTAAAGTAAAGCCTAAAAAAGGGACATGTTTTGTCTAAAGCTGAATGGGAGTTAGCAGCATTCTACTGGCTAAACCATTCTTCCTCTACCAACCTCAGCCATGTCTTCCATGAATGTCAAATGGAATGTTTTATAGTGGAATACAAATTAAGCAAATATCTTTGGTAAATGTATGGATGAATGATTTTTTTTTCACTATGCAAATATGAAACTTACAATTAAGCACTATATCTCAACTATTTTCTTCCCCTAATTACCATCTCCTTTGACTTTTATTCTTTTAACAACACTAGTAGGAAAATGAATTTCTTATCCAAAAAAAAATCTTAAACTCAACTAATCCAAAGACAAACTCATTATCTTTCCCTCCTATCCTTCCCCTTTTCTTAACATTTTTATTATTGTTATCCTCCCATTCATCCAAGCTTTTTTCTTTCTTTCTTCCTCATTCTTTCATCACCATATCCAACTCATTGCACCATGGAATCTGCCTATGTAATAGCTTTTGAATATACCCTTTCTCTCCTTTGACATTGCCATCACTCTAGTGCAGCCCCTGATTATCTCACATCTGTATATTGCAAAGGCGCACATTTAGGAAATTGCAGAGCAATGGAGGGAATAGTGACTTTTCTAGTGTCATAGACCTGTTATATTCTGAAGACTCTAACCACTATATCACACTGCCTTATTAGCTTGTTAAGGAACATAAATATAAGATTCTCCAAATTAGCATTTATTTGATCACCTAAAAGTTACAAAATTCTGCTTAATATAATTGGGGACAAAACATTTTTCATTTTTGCTCAAGAAGAATTCTTTTATGTACTTTGCTCTAAGAAGAGAATTGCAGGGCAGGTAGGTAGAGCCATAATGCATAGAGTACTAGAACTGAACTCAGAAAGATTTATCTTCCTTAACACCATTTGCCTCAGTTTTCTTATACATAAAATGAGCCAGAGAAACAAATAACAAAACACTCAAGTATCTTTGCCAGGAAAACCTGGAATGGGGTCACAAACAATGAGCTGTGACTGAAAATGATTAAAAAACAACAAAAGAGAATTATTATTTGGTTTTGGAATTCCACTTAATTTATTCTTATGAAAATTATATATGAGTTATAGATCCTATGAGTTATATATTCTCCTACATGAAAACTTGGATTCAGAGAAATTGATATCTTTTGGTTATTTAAAAAGCATCCAATCCCATTATTAAATGACTATGTCTGAATCATATAATAGGCTTTAAGGACCTTTCTGTCTAAATTATAGAAAATCACAGTACATTAAGTCTTTGAGCCAGATGCATCTCTGGCATCTGTTTGTTCTCTAATGTCTTTTTATATCATATCTTCTACCTTTTATCTTTCTCCTATTTGATTCCACGCACATTTTCCCTGCTCTGTTCATGTCACTTGTCCCAGAAAACTTCAGACTTAATCTATGTTTCAGCTAGAAATAGAATTTGATGGTTTGGATAAAAATGTGGAGGTAAGAAACATGGCATTCACCTACCAAATAAGGAAACCTTGGGAAATGGAGAAAGGGAATAACTTGTATCTGTGAGACTTTACACAAGGTGCTTTTTCTCCCTAGGCCTCTATTTCCCTAAAATGATGCAATTAGAGTAGATGAACTTTGAAATCCAGGGATGTTCTGATGCTAGCCAGAACTAGCTTAGGAGAACCAATAATTGAATAACCAATATGGGATTTTATATCATTTACAAATCATGGCATGATTTATTGTTTTCTTGATTGTTTAGACTTAAAAATAATGGGGAAAATATTAATAATTCAGGTTGAACATAAACATATATTGTGTTTTTCTTTTTTAGAGACTTTGTTGTTAAACATTTGATGAAGCTCCATAAAGCTCTAAATTCGTCATTCAAATTCATTATGCCCTAATGTTCCCTTTGAAACAAGTATGAATAATATATTACTATGGGGAATAGAGGAGAAGGTAAAAATATGAAATTATTTTAATACAAAGAGAACATGGTAAATCCAAATGACCCTAATATGAAGAGAATATCTATAATAGTGGTTAATCCCAAAATTTGGATAAACTGATCTGAGCCAGTTCTTTTGCTCCCCAGAAGTGCCTTAAAGTGTCTATAGTGGGAGAGTAGTCAATTACCTCAGAATGATCAATACGCAGGTTTTCATAGTTGTAGAAATTATCCAGGTCTTCCAATGTTGCATCATAAGTTTCAGAGTCATAGTTTATGGACTCTAGAGTAGGAGCAGCCAAGGCAGAATCAAGGACAAAAAGCCCCAGGAAAATTTTTGCGAAGATTTTCATTCTTCAACCCTAGGTAAATTATTAAAAAAAAAAAAAAAAAAAAAAAACGAATAGCATGCATCAATACATAATTAAAAGAAATTGTTAAATTACTGGTCTACAAAATAAGAATGCCAAGTGAAGGACAAAGCTAAATATCACAAGCTGGTAATAAGTAATTAACAGAATGAATAACATCTGTGGTGGGACAACGTCTCACTTCATTGTCTTTGTGCTCCATGCTTAGAATCTACTCTATTTCTTAGCATTCTTAACTTCCTTCGAGGTTCAGCTCAAATGTCACCTCCTCCAGAAGTTTTTCCTCACCTCCCCAGTCATTGGTGTTCTCTCTTTCCAGAATTTTCCATCTATTTATTTACTTATTCATTCATTCATTCATTTGTTCATTTATTTATCTATTCACTCATTTATTTATTTATCCATTCATTTACGTGCTTCCTTCTTTATTCATTCATTTATTCATCCAACTACTTATTTATGAATTTATTCATTTGCTCATTTATTCACCCATTTATTTTATTTTTGCATTTATTCATTAATTCATTCATTTACTTTTTTCTCTTTTTTCATCCATTTGCTTATCTATCTTTTTATTTTTTTGTTCATTCATTCATTCATTGGTTTTACTTATTCATCCCCTAATAGAATAAAAATTCATGGAGGGCAGGGACTGTTTTTATTTTTGAATTACAGAAAACAAATATAGTTCCTTCCATATTATAGTTCCTTAATAAATACTAATTAAATTGGAATGAATAGGAATCATATAATAATATTTTTTCAGAGTATTTTAGTTACCAGATGTTTGAACCCCATAGACACATAGAATCATAAATGTTGAAAAAGAATCTTCTTTTAAGATTATTATTGCTAAATGAAGCATGACTCCATTCCATTCCACTAGCATTGATTACATATTTACCATGAGAGACACAGTAAATATAGTACACTCCACTTAGAGTCCAGAAAACCTAAGTTTAAATCTAGTCTCAGAAATTTCAGACTCAGAAATAATGGTATGTGGCACCGGGCAAATCACTTAATCTCCAATGGTCTCAATTTACTCATCTGTAAAATGAGGAAACTAGATGGTAAATGGATAGTGTGTCAGGTCTGGAGTCAGAAAGACTCATCTTTCTCAGTTCAAATTCAGTGATTTTGGGCAACTCTTTTAACCCTATTGATTTCAGTTTCCTCATCTATAAAGCTAGAAAAGGAAATGGCAAGCCACTCCAGTATTTCTGCCAAGAAAAATGTAAATGGAGTCACAGAGTGTTGGATATGAATGAAATGACTGAACAGCAACAACATCCAAAACTCAGGGGTTTTGTGATGATAAAAGGAGATCATATTTCTAAAGCATTTTACAAATATTACAAATCTTGTTTAATAGTTGCAATTAATTTATTAAAAGAGATGATTGATTAAGCATCTGTAATTGTGACTTCCACTTTAACACCTGGTTCAATGCTGATAGAAGAAATCAGTTTAATAATTTCAGGATGGTGCAAACCAATGAGGAATTTGTGAAGTCTCATCTGAGAAATGCTAGCTTATTATTAATACTACTACCTATTTTGCGATAGAAGTTGAAGATACAAAAGCAAAAAATACTTGTCATCTGGGAATTTGTGTGTGTAGAGATAGACAGGAAGGGTAAAGACACAGCAATAAACATATTAATATAAATATAATTAAATATAAAATAAAAATAATTAAATATAAATAAAATTAACTTAATATAAAGACTATTATATGTTATATAGATATAACTTAATATATAGATTATAGAATAATAAAATATAGACAATATTCATTGATGAATAATTATTTAGTCTGTGACGGGCATTTTACTAGGCCCTGATGGTAGAAAGACCAAAATAACATAGCATTTGGATTAAAATCTGGTTAGATAACTTGTATCTATATAAAGAAAACAGGTTAACTATAAATCAAATACCCCCAAGGTAGTTAAATACAAGGCAGTTAAGGATCAAGAGCAGCAGTAGTTAAGCAGATCAGGAAAAAAAAATCTATATGTAGACAGTGCTTCTGCATTCTAAAGGAATGCTCTATGATCCAATGTGTGTAGAGGAAATTAGACATGGGCATTGTCAGGAAGGAAGGCTATAGACCATAATGCAGTGGGAGATTTGGGGCTTTTAAAGTTAAAGTCTTTGAGGCAATGTCCATTCAGTAATTAAGACTAGGTAGCAATTAAGCTAAATAATAGCCTCATTCATCTAGTTAAACATAAATAAACAATATAAAAAATTAAATAACCTCCCAATTGTATAGCTTCTGCTCAAACACTAATAGTTATATCATCTCTACAATATTTCCTAAGTAATCTATTTCTTTTTTAGGGGGAAGATCTCTCATTGTTAGGAAGTTCTTCCTAACTACTCCTAATTCCTTCAATGACTAAGCTAATAATTAACATTTTTTTGTAAACTGCTCCATGTGCTATCTCATGTGATGTTCACATCAAACCTCATAGGTAGGTACTATTATTATTATTATTTTCACAAGTTAGACAGAGTTTAACTGACTTGTCCAGAGTCATCAGCTAATGTTTGAGGTGAGATCTGAACTCAGGTATCTCTCACCTCAAAGCTTAAGACTCTATTCTTTACATTAAATTTCCTCCAACTATAGTTGAACCTTATGGAGTATAGTTTCAAGTCATTTCACTCTACTGATCTTCCTCTAGAACTCCACAAATAGTCTGAATAGCTTAAAATATAGAAATATATTCAGCTTCCTTACTGTATACTCTCAACACACTAGGAGTGTCTCTGCGAACCATTTATCCTTTTAATATATCTTGAACTTCAGCAATACAGTGATTCAAAATTCCAATAGATATGGGATGGAAAATGCCATTTTCATCCAGAGGAAGAACAATGGAGACTGACTGAGGAGTAAACCATAAAATTTCACTTTTTTTTTGTTTTTTCCTTCCTGTGTTTTTTCCTTTTATTCTTATTTTTCTTTTATAACATGATTAACATGGAAATACACTATATAAATATATATGTATACACATATATTATATATATGTGTGTGTGTGTGTGTGTGTGTATATATATATATATATAAAGAGAGAGAGAGAGAGAGAGAGAGAGAGAGAGAGAGAGAGAGAGAGAGAGAGCCATTGAGACAAAAAGAGACAGAGAGCTTGCATCCCACTAAAATGTTTTTTTCCCCATATGAACTGATATTTAGGCATATTTCTTCCTTCTCCCCATTATTTTAAAATTGAATGTAAAGCTTTAATTTCATAAATATGTTTGCATATAAGTAAACATTTTATATATTATTAATTCCATAGGTTAAAGTGGGTATATCATCTTGCATTTTTTTTGTTTATTTGGATTCAGTATCAGAGAACTTTAGCTTTAAAGCTAGAAGAAACCTTAGAGGCCATTGAGTCTACATTCCATACTTTACCAATAAGGAAATAAACACAGTTTAAATAATTTAGGACTAGAGTAGCTAGAGCATCAGTCCTGGAGTCAGGAAGAGTTGAATTCAAATCCAGCCTCAGACACTTACTAGCTGAGTGACTCTGGACAGGTCATTTAAATCTGATTGCTCCCCACCCCCTAAAAAAATAGAACCAAAGGATTCTAGCTTTGGACCCTTAAAATATATTAAAGTCCATCGAATCCAACCCTTCACTTTACAAAGTAGGAAATAGAGGCATCAGAATTTAAGTGATAAATAACTACCTAGTATTAGCAGGAAGATTTGAATTTAGGTTTCCCTAATTTCAACCTTAGCACTTCTACAGCCATGACAAAAACCATATTAAATCCACTACTTACGGCTAAGCTACCACCATCTTATACAAAATCTGTTGGGTTTTTTGAGAGATATATAAAAACTGAGTCTTTCATAGATGAAGAAATCAAATACTTAAAAGTGGGGACTTTGTCACAGTCAGCTTATTGCAATATTTAACTACAAAACTATAATTTATACTTTTATGCTATTTAACATAAGTAACTCATAGAATCATAGATTTAGAGCTATAAGTATCTTAGAAGTGATTTAATTCCTACCATCTCCTTTTATAAATGGAGAAACTAAGGCTGAGAGGTGAAGGGAGCTGCTCAAAATCATGCAAGCAATTAATGATAAATCCAGGACTGAATCTCAGGTTCTTTGATTCCAAATTCAGCACACTTTCCACTGACCCACTTTTTAGGAAATAGTTTGAAAAAGTTTCTTCATCAGATCAAGGTAAAGAGAGAAAACCATTATGCTTTTTGGCTTTGGAATGCAAAGTTCTATCTGAACTTTGATAGGGATCCAGGGTTTGCATTTTTCCATCTCACAATAAAAAGGTAGCACACATTTCCAAAGGCCATACCTGGCAATGTTCCCAAGAAAAAGCACGAGATTAAGACCAACATTTAAAAAATAAAGCCTATCTTCTAGACAAAACACTGTATCACTATCATTATTACTGTATAATTTTTTGGCTAATGACCACTTTATCTCTTTCCCTATTTTAGGACCATGCTGTTTTCAAAACATAGCATCACTAAGGGAAAAAAAAGCTACATATTTGAAATTCTGTGTTTAGGTTAATCTATCCAAATGCTAAAGATATATCTACATATGTGTGATTGTTTTTGGAGAGTGAAAAGAGAGAGAACACACATGTACAAACAGAAATAGAGAGAAACAAAGATACACACATATACACACTTATATGTGCATATATATGTATGTATATATATATATATATTTATTAAGCATCAATGTGATACAAATATTGAATTTCCCTCTTTAAAAACAGAACATTCAAAATTATTCATAAGCAATTTTACCTTGTATAATATCATATCACACATTGAAATTAATTTATTTTTTAAAAATCAATCAGAGCAATATTTTAGAATCAATAATATGCATTTTGATGCATTATTTTCTCAATTGCATTTAAAATAAACATTGACTGTGGCAGTTATGGACATACACATACACATAAAATGGAATCCATGAGCATAATGCACAGACAGATATACTAACCCTCAGAAGGCTTTGAAAGAAGGTCTTTATGAAGTTGCTTTACGCAAAGGGATATGAAATTCCTCTGGGAATGGAGAGCAGTACAAGGGACTCATTTTTCAACCTTCCTATGCTTTCTTCAAACAAACTTTTTTTTTTTCTCTTGCTGGATAAACCAAGAATCTGTTTCCTTTACCTTTGCTTGAGGTGTTAGTAGAATACATTGATTCCCAAGTTGGATTTGTAATTTGCACATGGTTTCATTTGCAAATTCTTTAAAAAATAGATATTCTGCCATATTAAAAATGAGAGCCATTACACCTTGATCCCCAACATTGTTTTGCCTGACTCCTGACTTGAAATATATGTATCTGTAAATTTCAGGTAGCAGTTTTATTAGCTAGTGAAAATATCCTCTTGCTAGTACTTAATTTTTTTTTTTTTGTTTTCTCACTTTATATTTTATATTCTGTGTTCCTGTCAAGAGTGCACATGGCTTCAGTTCAGTGTTGACTTGGACTTTGGCTCACTTCCTAAGGAGACCAACAAAAAGGCATTGTTTGTAACTGCTTAGAAATACTCTTAGGACCAACCCCTCCAAACAAATTTGTTTTAGTGTTTTTTTCTTTCTTTCACTATCTCAATTTTTTTTCCTTTTTAATTGTAAATGTGTAATTGCTTTATTCCTTAAAAATTCTGATATTTACTTTTCAAATTTTCTTAACTTTTAAGGTTTCCAGAATACATAGATCTTAATAAAAGAATTCTCAGAATGCCATGGTGATTCCTCATTTACAATGTCTTAAAATCTACAAAACATTTTTTTAATCTTGTATTTTAATTTATAGTCTATATTCATCCCTCCTCCTCCCATACTTTACAAATCTCTAATCAATAGGCATCCATCAGCTGTCCATGTCTGCAAAGAATCTGGCATAAACTTTAATACTGGCTTCATCTAGGATGTATTGGAACTTAATCTACTTATCCTGGCATCTGGTATTGCTGGAAGATGAAATATTTTGCCATGCATTCTATATATAAATGTGTATATTTCTATGCAAAGTCATGCCTTAGAAATATCCAAGAAAAATATAAAGTCACTAAGAATATTAAACTACATCAATTGAACAGTAAGCTCCATGGTATTTGAAAATAAATAAAATGAAAAATGTTGTCATTTTAGGGAAAAAAGAAAACACACACACACACACACACATACACACAAACACACACACAGAACTAAGTCACGAACCAGAGGAAAGTAAGTTCAAAAACTTACCTTTGGCTCTGTCTCTCTGAAATGGCATGAAGCGACTGAGGAGACAGAGCCAGTGGTATTTGCCCTTGACCAATGGAAGTGAATTTTGGGTCTGTGGGAGGTGAAAGTTGTAACACTCAATTTGTTGTTTGGGAAAGCTAAACCTGAGAAGAGCTTCCCAAGTCTTTAAAACCCACTGAATTAGTTTATCTTTTCTAAGACTAAGTAAGACAGCCAATATTTAATAATTTATAAACCTTTTTAGAAATGAAGTTTGTTTTTTACCTTAGATAGAATTGATCACAAATTAAGTGATAAAAACAATTTAACAAATTTATTAAAATTATGTGAGTAGGCATTTGGGCATATTTCTTTTAAGAAAAAAGCTTCCTAGTACCATAAATATTTATCTGTGGTTGTCTTTCTTTTGAATTTTCTACAAAAAAATGAATCATAATTAATTAAAGTGTAATTTAATTTAATTAAAAGTTAATTAATTAAAATGTATGTGATCAAAATTAAGGAATAACAGGATTCATTTAGCCTTTACCCCAAATTTGCTTCAGAATGAAAGGAAGAGTTATATAAAATGCATTTTAAAAAATTAGAAATTGTTAAAATATTAATGTTTTATTTGACATTTTAAATTTGCTTTCCTTTAATAAAGTACAAGGCTGACAATTATGGTATAGATTTGATCTGAATGGATTGGATAAAGGGATTTTTTTTTTGTATTTAATGAACACAAACCAGGAAATTTTAATTCATTAAGAAATATCTCCCAAGATCAAAGATTTCCTTCGTGAATCTTAATAGCCGCAGTGGTTATGAATTTATAAGATATGTTAATGTTATTTATTATTATTCTAAGGTTTATATATTCTCTATCAATATACCTGTAATACATTTAGAGACAACAAAGTCACTGGGAGAGCAAATAATTTGCCCTTAGTTTGGTCATCTCAAGTCAAGATAAGCTTGAACCAAATCCTCTGATTCTGAAGTCAGTTCACTTTCTCCAAACCTCAGAGGGTAATGCTAGTATGGTTTGGTGTGGTATTTATTATATGTCCTGCCTTGTGTTGTAGTTGTTTTAAGAATCCAGTAAGCTTAATGTCTGCCTGTACATGAAAGAATAGATCCCTTCATACAACATTGATGCTACTGCATGTAGTCTGACAGATAAACCACTTACTATGTAATCTCAGATATATCCCTTCCCTCAAGGAATTTCTAGTGTAATGGAGGAGACAATATGCAAAAAGCTAGGTACAAAGAAGATATACTCAGGAGAAATTCAAAATAATCTCAGCGCTAAAAGGAATGTCAGAAGATTTTTGTTTTTGATAGATGCTGGCATTTAAATTTGACTTGGTTTATATGAACATGGATAAATCATTTATCTTTAAAAACTGTAAGATAATGAGTGCAAATGCAGTGCATCCTTGTTTCCCAATATACACTCACATTTAATTATTAGGTTGTTTCAGGTATCTTTGGTTAAGCATAAAATGCTAGAGATTCTAGTCATCTTGATTTTGAGGCCCTACCAGTGTGTTCCCTATCAACAATTACCCAGTTGACAATATTAACTTTTAGAAAAGAGATTAAACACAAAATATTAGCTATAAGAATAATTTATGTAAAACATTCTCATCAAACTGAACATATAGTCTTTCTTTGAATAAAGAAATGAATTCTATGCTAAAGTACAAAGTATGATTCACATATATAGAAAACATGAGGCAAACCTCATAATGCATGTATATGGAGTCTTTTGATGCTTTTATAAATTATTTTTAAAAAATAAATTTACTTATTTACTTTATCTTTTCCCACTTATGTGAAAAAAAAAACAACTTTTCACATTTGTTTTAAAACTCTGAGTTACAGACTGTCTCCCTCCCTCCCCCTTTAATACCTACTTTCCTTCACACATGCACAGAAGGCAAGCAATTAGATAGAAATCATACATGTGTAGTCATGAAAAATATTTCCATATTTGTCTTGTCATGAAAAAAACATAGAATCAAAAATAAACCCCATGAAAAATAAAATTTTAAAAATATGCTTTAATCTGTATTCATATTCATTCTCTGGGGTTTGGAAGCATTTTCATCCTTCAGAGTTGTCTTGGATAATTGTATTTCTGGGAATAGCTAAGTCATTCACAGCTGCTCACCTTTCAATATTACCCTTATTTTGTATACAGTGAATTTCATGTTGCATCATTTCATGTAAATTTCTTCCAGGTTTTTCTGAGAGCATCCTTTTCATTATTTCTTACAGCACAATAGCATTCCATCATAATCACATCCCACAATTTGTTCAGTTATTCCCTAAATGATGAACATCTTTTCAATGTCCAATTCTTTGCCCCCATAAAAGAGCTGCTTTAAATATTTTTGCTCATGTAGGTCCTTTTCCTTTTTTCTTTTATTCCCAAACTTATTTGGGATACAGACCTATTAGAGGTATTACTAGGTCAAAAAGTATATATGATTTTATATACTTTTGAGAATAGTTCTGAATCACTCTACAGAATGGGTTGAATTACTTCACAACTTCATCAACAATGCTTTAATGTACTTACCCTACAGCATTTCTCATTTTTATATTCTGTCCTATTAATCAATCTAACAGGTAGTTCCTCAGAATTGTTTTAATTTGTAGTTTTCTAATCAATTGTAAGTTAGAACATTTTTCATCTGGTTATGTATAGCTTTGATAATTTCATCTAAAAAATCTGCATATCTTTTGATCATTTATCAATTGAAGAATGGTCCTATTTTTATAATTGACTTAGTTCTCTTTATAGTTGAGAAAAGAGGCCTTTATGAAACTTGCTTCTCACTCACATGGGACTTTCACTCAGGACTATAACCTGAGTTGGAGTATGGAAAAGGCAACAGAATTCTGCCTTGGTACTAGCAAAGAGACTCCAGCAATCTCCTTCTAACCATTTTTTTTCTTTTTTTTTAATTGTAGTTTATTTATTTTAATACACATTGCTTTATGAATTATATTGGGAAAGAAAAATCAGAGCAAAAGAGAAAAAAACATGGAGATAAAAAAAACAGGAAAAAGAAGGGAACATAGCATTGTTGATCTATATTCATTTCCCTTAGTTCTTTTTCTGGATGTAAATGGCATTTTCTGTCCAAAGTTTATTGGGATTGCTTTGGATCATTGAACCACTGAGAAGAACCAAGCCTTTCATATGATCATCGTACATTCTTGTGTGTACAATGTATTCCTGATTCTGCTTGTTTCACTTAATATCAGTTCATGTAAATATTTCCAAGCCTTTCTAAAATCAGCTTGTTCATCATTTTTTATAGAGCAATAATATTCCATTACCTTCATGTATCACAATTTGTTCAGCCATTCCCCAATTGATGATCATCTATTCATTTCCTAATTCTTTGCTACCACAAAAAGCTACTACAAACATTTTTGCACATATGGGTCCTTTTCCCTCCTTTTATACCGACCCAGTAATGGCACTGCTGGTGCCATGACCAGCAGTGCTGGTCAAAAGTTATGTACAGTTTGATAACTCTTTGGGCATAGTTCCAGATTGCTCTCCAGAACAGTTGGATCATTTCATAACTTCAACAACAATGCATTAGTCTCTCTGTTTTTCCACATCCCCCTCAACATTTATTATAATCTTTTCCTATCATTTTAGCCAACCTGAGAGGCGTGAGGTGGTACCTAAGAGTTGTTTTAATTTGCATTTCTGTAATCAATAGTGATTTAGAGCATTTTTTCATATAAATATAAATGGCTTTAAATTTTTTCATCTGAAAATTGTTCATATCCTTCAACTATTTATCAATTGGTGAATGAATCATATTCTTATAAATTTGACAGTTCTTTATGTATTTTAGAAATGAGGTCTTTATCAGAATTACTGGCTATAAAGATTTCCCCCCACCTTTGTACTTCCCTTTTATTCTTGTTTCTATTACTTTTGTTTGTGCAAAACCCTTTTAATTTAATGTAATTAAAGTTGTCCATTTTTACTTTCATAATGTTCTCTAGTTCTTCTTTAATCACAAATTCCTCCCTTCTCCCAAAATCTGATAGGTAAATTATCCCTTGCTCTCCTAACTTGTTTATAGTATCATCCTTTATGCCCAAATCATGTATGCATGTTGACCTTAATTTGGTATGGTGTGTAAAATGTAGGTCTATACCAATTTTCTGGCATATTATTTTCCAGTTTTCCTAGCAATTTTTGTCAAATAGTGAATTCTTATTCCAAAAACTTGAGGTTGGGAATTTATTAAATACTAGATGGCTACAGGCCTTGATTATTGTGTTGTGTGGATGTAATCTATTTCTTTGATCCACCACTCTATTTCTTAGCCAGTACAAATGGCTGTTTTATAATATAGTTTTAGATTTGATACTACTAAGCCACCATCTTTTATAATTTTTTTTTCATTAATTCCCTTGATATACTTGGCCTTTTGGTCTTCCAGATGAATTTTTTTCTAGAACCATGAAATAATGTTTTGACAGTTTGATTGGTATGGCACTGAATAAGTAGACCAATTTAGGCAGACTTGGGATTTTTATTATATTAACGTGACTACCCATGAGCAATTGATATTTTCCCCAATTATTTAGATCTAATTTTATTCGTATGAGAAGTATTTTATAATTGTGCTCATATAATTCTTGGGTTTGTCTTGAAAGATAGACCCCGGGATTTCTCTTTCTATCTCTTGTTGATGGGCTTTGTCAGTAATATATAAAAATACTAATGATTTGTATGAGTTTATTTTATATCCTGCAACTTTGCTAAAGCTGGGAATTGTTTCCAAGATATTTTTGGATGATTCTCTAGGATTTTCTTGGTTTATTATTATATCATCTTCAAAGAGTTATAGTTTTATTTCCTCATTACCTAATTCTAATTCCTTTAGTTTATTTTTCTTTTCTCATTGCTAAAGCCAATATTTCTAGTACAATATTGAATAATAGTGGTGATAATGGACTTTCTTGTTTCACCCATGATCTTATTGGGAATGTGTCCAGCTTCTCTTCATTACAAATAAAGCTTACTGTTGGTTTTAGAGAGATAATGCTTACTATTTTAAGGAAAGCTCCCTTTATCATTTTGCTCTATAGTGTTTTTAACAGAAATGGTGCTTTATTTTGTCAAAAGCTTTTCTTGCATCTATTGAGATTATCATATAATTTTTTGTTGGCTTTGTTATTGATATGGTCAAATATGGCAATAGTTTTTCTGATATTGAACCAGCCCTGCTGCATTCTTGTTATAAATCCCACTTGGTCATAGTGTATTATCCTGCTGATAAATTGCTGTAATTTCTTTGCTAATATTTTATTTAATTTTTTTTTGCATCAAAATTCATTAAGGAGATTGGTCTATAATTTTTTAAATCTGTTTTAGCTCTTCCTGGTGTCGTGCCATATTTGTTTCATAGAAGGAATTTGGCAGTATTCCTTCTTTACCTATTTTTCCAAATAGTTTACATAATATTGGAATTAATTTTTCTTTTAATGTTTGGTAGAATTCACTTTTGAATCCATTTGGCCCTGAAGATTTTTTCTTAGGGAGTTCATTAATGGCTTCTTCAATTTCTTTTTTTCTAAAATGGGACATTTATGTATTTTATTTATTTTTTTTAGTTAACCTGGGCAATTTATATTTTGGTAAATTTTCATCCATTATGCTGCTATAGAGTTGAAGAAAATAGCTCATTCTTTAATTTATTTTTCATTAGTAAGTTCAACCCCTTTCGTTTTGATGGTGGTGATTTGTGGGGTTTTTTCTTTCTTTTTTCTGATCAATTTAACCAAAGGTTTATCTATTTTTTTTAGTTTTTTTTTTTTTTCATAAAACCAACTTTTAGTTTTTTTCTTAATTCAATAGTTTTCTTAGTCTCTATTTCATTAATCATTAATTTGAGTTTCAAAATTCCTAATTGGATATTTAATTTGGGGTTTCTAATTTGTTCTTTTTCTAGCTTTTTAAATTGCTTGTCTAATTCATTGATCTCCTCTTTCTCTCTTTTATTTATATAGTTATTTAGAGATAAAAAATTTCCCCTAAGAACTGCTTTGGCTGCATCCCATAGATTTTGGTATGTTGTGTTCCTTCTGACCAGTTGTTCTGACAGTAAGTACATCTTACCCTACCATCTCTAGGTTGAGAGCTGTGGAAGCAGATATTGCATTTGCTGATTTAGTAATTCCCAAGGCCTGCTTCTAGTTTGCTAGGATTGGATCTTCACTGGAGCAATCTCTCCTCACTTGTGCTCCACTTCCACCCTGGTATAACATATCTTTTCTGCTCACTTTCTAAGTAGTCTTAGGTTGGAAATTTATTTCATTCCAACTTCTTGTTAGACATTGACTTGTGAATTGAATGTCAATTCAATGTCAACTCTTGTGACATTTTTATGACATTTTTAAAAAGTGGAGTCAAAAAGATCTGACTTCAGATATGTAGTAGTTGTGTGACTCTGGGTCAGATACTTCACTACTCTTTGCCTTTGTTTCCCCATCTGTAAAATGGGGATAATTATAGTACCTACTTCCTAAGGTAGTTGGGAGGATCAAATAAATTAATTTGTAAAGCTAAATTTAACACGGCGTTTGGAACATAGTAAGTGCTTAAATGATTTGTCCCTAAAAGCTACCACCACTTACTTAGAAAAAGACTTACACAAAACATCATAGATATCTGTGTTTTTCTTATTTGTCTTGGTTATTTCATCTTTTTGTCAATGGCTTTAATAAAGGCATGAAAAAATACTTATCCAAATTTCAGATCACGCAAAGCTGGGGAATAAATATTAGCACAGTGTATAGCAGAGCTAAGATCTTAAGTAACATTTGAAAAGCTAGAATATTGAACTGGAATGAATAAAATGAAAGTGAATAAAAATAAATATATAATATAAAATATGAATATGTAATATTAAGAGTTGAGAGAGAAACAGATAGATATTTTATATTTATCTCTCTCCTTTATCTATCTATCTATCTATCATCTACCTACCTATGTATGTATGTATGTAAATCTAGGGTTTGGTGGACCACAAACTCATATAACAATATTTTATGACACTCAAGATTATAAATGAAATTTTTAGATTGCATTAGAATAAAAATAATGCTAGGAATAAAGAAATTTTAGTCTTGCTGTACTCCATCATGGTTAGACTACAGCTGGAATACTGCTTTCAATTTTGCATACCAAATTTTAAAAAGAACATTGAATGGCCATTGTCTACCCATCTGCTCCCATGGCCTTGGTCTATTTTTTTTTCATTCACTCATTAAAACTTTAGTCCTCTTTAATAGAAAAGCTATGTTAATTTGTTTCCTAATTTAGTTAAACCATAATGGTATTTGTAGATTTTTCAGGATTTGAAGACATTGAAATAGCTTTGCTCTAGGGGAAGATCCAGGATCAAATCTTAGCTCTAATGCTAACTATCTGTACAACTTTAGGCAAATCATGTTGCCTCCCCAAACTACAATTTCTTCATTTGTAAAAAAACAAAAACAAAAACAAAAACAAAAACAAAAACTGTTAAATCAAGTGGTTTCTAAATACTTACTAATTCTAGGAACTTGTAAAAAACATTCAACTCACATCATCTAATTTTATTTGTCTTCTATATCACAAAGCCAGGATTGCATCAGTATCTTGTATAATAATGTCCTGAAGAGTTATTGTGAACTTCCTTGCAATTTCCCTGCCTTGTTAAGCTTCAGCTTTATTAAAGCTTCAGATTTTTTGAAAATGGACTGGAAAAATTGACTGTTGGGTCTAAGCTCTTGTCTCAGGCCAGCAAATACCTAAAAAATGTTAGAATCATAGGCTAGTTCCAGTGATCTTGTGATAAAGAGAGCCATCTATATGCCCAGAGAGAGCAACCTAGAGAGTGGGAACTGAGTGTGGATCACAACATAGCATTTTCATTCTTTTTATTGTTATATGCTTGCATTTCATTTTCTATCTCATTTATTTCCCTTTTGATCTGATTTTTCTTGTGCAACGAGATAATTTTATAAATATGTATGCATATATTGGATTTAATAGATACTTCTACTATGTTTAACATATATTGGATTACTTGCCATATAGGGGAGGGAGTGAGGGGAAGGGGAGGAAAATTGGAATAAGAGGTTTTGCAAGGGTCAATGTTGAAAAATTATCCATGCATATGTTTTGAAAATAAAAAGTTTGAATAAAAAAATGTAAGAATCAAAGATATGCAGCGCCAAGATATCTGAGAGGTTATCAACTCACCTCTGCATTTTACAGATGAGGAAACTGAGTCATATAGTGGTTAAGTGACTTGACTAGCGTCTCATAACTATTAAGTGTCTGAAATTGAACTCACGTTTTTTATCTCCAAGTTCTACACTCTATCTATTGAGTTCTCTAGTTTCCTTTTTTTAAACATAATATTTTACTTTTCCCAGTTATATCTCAAAACAATTTTAAACATTTAAAAAATTTTTAAGTTTCAAATTCTATTTTTCCCTCCCGAGATGCTAATCAACCAAATATAGGTCATACTTGTACAATTATGTAAAACATTTTCATATTAGTCATTTTGTACAAGAAAACTAGAATTAAAAAAAAAACAAAAAAAAATTGAAAAATAGCATGCTTCAGGTCTGTATTCTGACAATATCAGCTCTTTCTCTGGAGGCAGATTATATACTTCATCATTCATTAGTTCTTTGGGATTAATTTGGATTATATTGCTGAGAATAGTTAAGTGATTCACATTTCTTCATAGTACATATTGTTGTTACATGTACAACATGTTTCTGTTTCTGCTCATTTCATTCTGCATCAGTTCCTGCTTTTCATATCTTATAGCACAGTAATGTTCCATTGCAATCATCTACCAGAATTTGTTTAGCCATTCCCCAATTAATGGGTACCTCTTTGATTTCCAGTTTAGCTATCACAAAAAAGCTGCTATAGATGCTTTTATACATATGGATCCTTCCTTTCTTTTTTGATGTCTTTGTCTCCTCAGTTTCTCAGTTGATTTGAATGGAGATCCCAAAAGCTCACTATATTAGCTGTTTTTATTTTTGTTCTTCCCAACACTCAAGGATTTTTTCCCCCACAGCACTAGGAAAATAATCCTCTGCTGGACTTCAATCCTATTTTCTCTTGATATATCTTCTTCAGAAATGGAGAAAATACCATTTGCTGTCCACCCACACCTTACCTTGCTCTCTTCCAGCATAAACAGGCTCAAAAACTTTTAATCCTTCCAAAAAAGAGTTTTCTTCTTTTCCTTTAATCATTTTGGACAGTCTTCCCAAGCCATCTCCAATTTTTCAATATTAATTTTAAAACATAGAGAGAAAAAAAGAAGATTGTATTTTTTTTATGAAAGTTTACTCAATGCTGAATGAAGAAGGATCAAATCTTACTTTTTCTGCTCCTGATTATTATCTCCTGATAACACACTTTTTACAGATAATTAGAAAAAAGACTAACCTACTTGAAAAGAAATAAAAATAATAATAACTAATGTCATTTAGTCATTTCAGACATGTTTGGCTCTTCACAACCCCATTTGGGGTTTTCTTGGTAAAGATATTAGAATAGTTTTCCATTTCCTTCTCCAGCCCATTTTCTAGATAAGGAAACTGAGGCAAACAAGATTAAGTGACTTCTCCAGAGTCACACAGCTAGTAAATGTCTGAGGCCAGATTTGAAATGATGAAGATGAATCTTCCTGATTTCTTGTCCTATTCATTGTACCACCTAACTGCCCACTATTCTAAAAAGCCCTAGACCTATTATTTTTTTAAAAATGATTCTTAGTAGCTTGAATTTCTATGCTTTTAACCATTTTAACTTTTTGCTTCATTGTATTTGAATATGTTAGGGTGTGGGAGGTGGGGAAGGAGGATTTTGGCTGATGATAGGATAGTGAAAAGACAGTGGAAAGATAATAGAAAGATAGTGGGTTTAAATTTAGAACACCTTGAATTCACAGCTTTAGTCTGCTCCAGACTATTTAGACAAGTCACTTCACTCTTTTAATCTCATTTTCCTCATCTTTTAAATAAGAGTAATGGACTTGGTCTAAGCCCTCTTTGAGATCTTAATCAGCTGGATTAGAATGTTCCAATAGACTTGGGATGAAAAGAGCCATCTGCATCTAGAGAGAGAACTATGGAGACTGAATATGAATCAAAGCATAGTATTTTCGCCTTTTATTGTTATTGTTTGCTTGCTTTTTTCTTTCTCTTTTGTTTTTCTTTTTTGATCTGATATTTTTTACACAGCATGATAATTGTGGAAATACATATAGAAGAATTGCACATAGCATATATTGAATTACTTGCTGTCTAGGGGAGGGTGAGAGGAAAAGGGAAGGAGAACATTTTGGAACACATTTTGGAACACAGAATTTTGCAAGGGTGAATATTGAAAACTACTTTGCATTTATTTTGAAAATAAAAAAGCTATTATTAAAAAAAGAAAGAAAGAAAGAAAATGAGTTCTTAAGCTGAGTGACTTATCCAGTCACTCAGATGTTAAATGCAAAAGCTAGATTTTGAACCCATTTTTTACAATTTCAGACCTAGCCTTTTCTATTATGTATACCTCTTCATCATTATTCTCCAGAAAGTTGTGAAAATCCTATGTCATGAAATTGAATTAATCAACCACTAACCTAGAGCAGCTAGATAACACAGTAGATAGAATACTGAGCTTGGGACTAGAAACTCATCAAATCCAGTCTCACACACTTATTAGCTGTGTAACTCTGGGCATTTAATTTTATCCTGTTTACTTCAGTTTCTTCATCTATAAAATAAACTGGAGTGGGAAGTAACAAATCATTTCAGTATCATTTCCTAAATGGGATCACTGATAGTCAGATACAATTGAAAAATGACTTAACAACTAAAAAAAAGCATTACATCAGTAATATTTACCAGAATGGATAACCAGGTTATGCTTTCCATAGGAGATATTCTGAAAATATACCTTAACCAGATGACCTGGAGGCTAGTTGATGCTTGCCAATTGGTGTGTTTCCTTTCTCACCTTAGGGACCATCCCGCCATTTTCCCTGTATCTGATTATAGTTACCAAATTTGCTACTTCCAAGCTTCTATGGACTTAACAAACTCATTATCATTTTTATTAGAATTTTATGTGAGTAAAAATTAAATAGATGTAGTGTGAGGGACTCCTAATGATAAAGCTTATGGGTCTTTAGTGCTTGGATTTTTGTGACATCTATTTTATATAATGAGATATAGAGTGACCCAAAGCTTAAATAGCTTAAAGGTGTGCTAAAACTTTGGAATAATCTGCCTTTCTATTCCCTAGTTTGTGTTATGTTCTAGATTACTTGAATATGTCAATCAGCTCATTTTTAGAAAGGTATTTTGATATTAAATTTGTTCTGTGTTATTGCTGTATCTGTCACGTTACAATCCACTATATCTCTCTGGTCATTTCCTTTTTGGCTATTAGTTTTTTTTTTTAAATTGTGATGTTATCAATTATGTTTTGTCCCTGAGTATTTCCAAATATCCATCGCTACTGAACTTTTATTCTTCTTGTCATTTGCAGAGTCAATTGCTTAATTTCAATATTTCATATCATAGTGGAAATATACAATAGTCCAAATCTCAGGAATGCTTACTGTTGCACATTATTGAATATATCTTCTCATTGAGCCTTCAATAAAATGCATTAAGTTCAAATCCATTGCACTTCTTAGATGTCATTGACTTCTGGAAATTTTTCCTGAGGGAAGGTATTTGAAGTCCCAAATTGTTTTAATCATAAAACAGGAAATAATTGAAAAGGACAGATGTGCAATATCAAAAGTCCAGTGAGTTTTCTGCTTCCTAAATTTGAATGGTTAGTATGTACACATGGATAGCAAAAATTCCTGCATTTCAATCCAAATTCTGTTGCTTTTTGGCCCTGTTGTAATTAATGGTAGTTTTTTTCTTGGCCAAATTCTTTTCTAATGTAGTTGTCTAACGTAGTTAAATCACTTGTTCTGGGTTGAATAAGTTAATTCATTTTCTTGTTTGCAAAGTTTTTTTTTTTTTTTTCAGTTTGACTTTTCCATTTGGTTTTGGTGAATAAACTTCTGGCTCTAACTTGGAATTCATTGCCCAAGACAAGATCTGACTTTAATTTTTTTTTTTTGTGTGACTATGAAATATTCATCTGGGATTTCCACTCAAGATATCCTTTAATATCCGTTTAAAAAAGACTACATTTTTTCTTTGCTTTCCCTATTCAATATCCTCCCCAACTTTTCATCTTTTTTTGGTCTTCAGATTGGAAAGTCACAATAACCCCTGACAGACAGCTGAGGTAGATCATGAGGGAAGAATAAATAGAAATGAGTGGGAGGAAAGGGTGAGGGTTCAGGGTAGCATTTTAGAACACCTTCAAATAAACTATTAGTAAAGATGACAGCTTGCCCTTTCTCAGGTGTGGAAACACATTAAATAGAACAGGGTATAAGAGATGCTACTATTTGCCAAAGGAAAGAGGAAAAAAAAATTAATATGACAAGTCTCTTATTTTTCATTGCTCCTAAGTAGACTCATACCGTGCTCTCTTATATTGCATACTGTACCACTTTATTTAATGTTTTACTACCCAAATTCATATTATGTTGTTTTTCATGCTATCTTTATTTCTGTTAGGAAGGCAACTTGCATTTACCAAAAAATATCAAAGTACCTCCTAAGTAGTTAACAAAACTTTTCTACTTCAAGCAAATTTCCTTAAAAAAAAAACTTTTATACATTTCATTTTTAATTTGTACAATAAAGCAAACATTTCCATTATATAGTATAGTAAAATGATTTCACATGAAACAAATCTATTATGTACCATTTGTTATTCTTTTTAAACATATGATAAAGATTCATGTAAATTTCATCCTATCCCTTCTCCTTACAGATATAAATAAGCATATGTTCCTCCTTGAAAATGATGATATACTCAAATTGAAAAGTTTTTATACAAACAAAACTAATGCAGACAAGATTAGAAGGGAAGCAATAAATTGGAAAACATTTTTGCCATCAAATGTTCTGATAAAGGCCTCATTTCTAAAATATATAGAGAATTGACTCTAATTTATAAGAAATCAAGCCATTCTCCAATTGATAAATGGTCAAAGGATATGAACAGACAATCCTCAGATGAAGAAATTGAAACTATTTCTAGCCATATGAAAAGATGCTCCAAGTCATTATTAGTCAGAGAAATGCAAATTAAGACAACTCTGAGATACCACTGCACACCTGTCAGATTGGCTAGAATGACAGGGAAAGATAATGAGGAATGTTGGAGGGGATGTGGGAAAACTGGGACACTGATACATTGTTGGTGGAACTGTGAATGCATCCAACCATTCTGGAGAGTAATTTGGAACTATGCTCAAAAAGTTATCAAATTGTGCATACAGCAGTGTTTCTACTGGGCTTATACCCCAAAGAGATATTAAGAAGGGAAAGGGACCTGTATGTGCCAAAATGTTTGTGGCAGCCTTTTTGTAGTGGCAAAACTTTAACTTAACTGGAAACTGAGTGGATGCCCATCAATTGGAGAATGGTTGAATAAATTGTGGTATATGAATATTATGGAATATTATTGTTCATAAAGAAATGACCAACAGGGTGATTTCAGAAAGGCCTAGAGAGACTTACATGAACTGATGCTGAGTGAAATGAGTAGAACCAGGAGATCATTATATACTTCAACAACAATACTATATGATGATCAGTGCTGATGGACGTGGCCATCTTCAACAATAAGATGAACCAAATCAGTTCCAATAGAGCTGTAATGAACTGAACCAGCTACACCAAGCAAAAGAACTCTGGGAGATGACTATGAATCACTACATAGAATTCCCAATCCCTCTATTTTTGTCTGCCTGCATTTTTTATTTCCTTCACAGGCTAATTGTACAATATTTCAGAGTCTGATTCTTTTTGTACAGCAAAATAATGGTTTGGACATGTATACTTATTTTGTATTCAATTTATACTTTAATATGTTTAAACATGTATTGGTCAACTTGCCAAAGAAGGGTGGGGGGAAGGAAGAGAAAAACTGAAACAAAAGGTTTGGCAATTGTCAATGCTATAAAATTGCCTATGGCATATAACTTGTAAATAAAAAGCTATAATACTAAAAAAAAATGATGATATACTATTGGACTATACTATCTGGGGAGGGCATGGGGAGAAGGGAGGAAATGGAACACAGGATTTTACAGGGGCTAATGTTGAAGAATTGTCCATGAATATGTTTTGAAAAATAAAAAGCTTTAATAAAAAAAGGAAAATGATGATATACCTCCATCATTTAGCATAGTGTCTGATATTCAGTAGATGCCTAATGAATGTTTTTGTTCATTTTTTATTCATTCATTTTCAAATAATACACATAAGATTAAAATACCAATAGATTACTTTTAAGGAAAATTTAACTAAAAAATGCCAATTGACCAAATAACGTTTTCATTGAGAATCTAAGGAGTCTGACATACTTGCACATTATTGATAAAAGGAAGTTGCTTCTGCACTTCAGTCACATTGTATATTGTCATGATGGCTGATTCTGCAGCAGGATTCACTCATAGCCACAGCAAACATCTGGCTTTCAGGCTCTCTACTTTAGTAGCATTTATGTGGCATGGAAAGGGAACCAAGAGGAAAAGAAAGAAGAATATTTGAACTTCAACCTTAAAATGACATATGACCAAAAGCTTTAAGAAAAAAAAATAGTAAGTGGACTGCTAATGATCAGAGGATTAGGGATTTTAAGCTGGAAGGGAGCCAAGAGCTAATATAACTCTTCATTTTGTTGATGAGAAATACTTAGAAAAATTATTCAATGTGATTGTTTTGTCTGTGTCCCTGTCCCTCTGTTTTCTCTCCCCCTCCCCTTTATTTTCTCTCTGTGTCTCTCTCTTTGTCTATGTCTCTCTCTGTGGGTCTCTCTTTCTGCCTCTCTTAATCTCTCTGTATATGTTTCCCTGTCTTTCTGTTTCTGTGTGTGAATCTCTTTATCTCTCTCTCTCTCTCTCTCTCTCTCTCTCTCTCTCTCTCTCTCTCTCTCTCTCTCTCTTTCTCTCTCTCTCTCTCTCTCTCCCTTCTCTATATTTATTAATTTCGAAAGGAGAGCTCCCTTCCAGCTTCTTCTCTTCCTGTTTCTGAAACATGTCCCTTAGATCTTTCTCTGTGGACTTCCCATGTTTCATGGAGCTAGGCTGCTTACCCTTTCTCCATCCCAGCTGCATGACAGCTGTGAACAAACAGCACAGATCCTGCTTAGACAAGCCAAAGAATGGATCTCAAAGCCCTCGCTGCCTTGTTCTGTTTTGTGTTCATTTTCCTAGGAAAAAAAAAAGTGATCTGAACAGCTAACCAGAGATGGATGTGTCTAGGTTTGGAATTCATGGGGCCAGTTAGGTGGTGCATTAGATAGTGCTAAACCTGGAATCAGGAAGATCTGAGTTCAAACTCAGTCTCAGACACTAGCAATGCGACTGAGTAAATCACTTTACCCTGTTTGCCTCAGTTTTCTGAACTGTAAAATGAGCTGGAGAAGGAAATGACAAACCTCTCTTATATCTCTGTCAAGAAAACCCCAAAGGGGTCACAAAACATTGAACACAACTGAAATGACTGAATAACAATAACATGGGCTTTGTCACTTCAAAAACCAATAGATGCTGGATCGTCTGTGAGTGCAGGAAGTATAAGCTTTAGTCACTGTAGCACTTCTCAAAGGAGAAATTTAAATTAAAAAGGGATTAAAAGGAGATTGAGCCCAAATTCCAGCCTGGCTTGCTGAAAGACGTGGCCTGGTGAGAGATTATTTAGATCAGTGAACATTTATGAAATATCTGACATGTACCTGGAACTGTGCTAGTGCTGGCAATACAAATATAATTACTGAAATAATTTGTACTATCAAGAAACTTATTTCCTAGAGGGAGAAGACATGTTAATAATTACATACATATAGGACAGATCCAATGTTGAGTTGAAGGTGACCTTAATGGGAAAATTCTAAAAATAATCATGGGGAGAGGGAGGATCATGGGATATGTCTCCTTCAGAAGATAAGACTTCTTGAAGGAAGCTAAGAAGCCATTGTCATCTCATCTTTATCCTTTTTTTTTAAAGGAAATTTAAAAATTTGTATTAGTTTTTTATCTTAACCATGACCGCTTTACTTAGCACATATGCTTGTGAAATGATTCTTATCAATAAGGTGCTTCCTAAAAAGATGTAATCACTTTCATTTTTTAAATGTATGATATTGTTTGATGATTATCAGAGACTATTCTTTCTAATGCTCTTATGAAAGTATATATGCTGTAACAATTATTATCCACCATAGTTTTCTCTTAAAAGCAAAATATCTCTCCTAAGATGGATTTGTTCAATGGACCAAGATCTAAGTTGTGAATCCTGTCATACAAAGAAATAAAGAGGGCCACCCGTGGGGAGTGAGTGCCTTTCAGACTCAGAAATATGCCATAATTCCAAAAATCATTCTTCCCTTTCCACCCTTCCCCTGGTTCTACTGATTCAACATTTTTCTGTGTATCAGGAAGGGAAGTCCCAGTCTACCTGAGCTTATCCTTGTTGAATAGACTTTCTATGTTAATGTAAAATAAATTCCCTTTTTCTAGCTTTTAAATGATCCATGAGTGTCTCACTTTATTCCAATGTCTAATGTAAACTACCAAACCAACCTGAATTATATGTGGTCTACAACACATGTATGATGTTGCTTGAAGGGAAACATATCTAGTCTTTTCTTATCTCACTTTTCTCCAAAAGAGAATTAATTACATGCTAGGAGAAGAAGGAGGAGTTTAGAACCAGAACCTTGGCCATTTTTTTCTCTTCAGAGAGAAGAGATCCCTATAAATATTATTACTTTATGGGATATATATATATATATATATATATATATTTCAGGTTTGAGCTAATTTTTGATTATGGTTCAATATTGAGGACACAAAAGAATCTCAATCTCTATATCCATTGCTTGATCCTTGTCCATTCAAATTCAATTCTACAATGAATATACTTATTATATAGCAAAGAAACTCAAGAAATTAAAGTTAATAGCAAAATGGAAATAGAGAATGAAGGAATATATAACAGACAACATAAAGTGAATGACCTCTTTCACTAGAAAGAAATAATTTAGATCAACACGAGAGAAAGTGTCAGAGGAGATTTCCCTAAAGAATCGAGTGTAGACAGCTGAGGTTAGGCATATGATGGAGAGAGCCAGCTTCTCTCATATTGGCTTCTTCCCAGAGTCTTGTTCTCCCTTCAGCAAAACGAAGTAGATTTGGGATTTTATATCTTGTCTCTTGAAGCAAGATAAGTCTGAAAGACTGAACAACTCAAAAAAAAATTGAGCAAGACTGAAGAGGTCAAATTCTCCTATTCTCAACATAACTCTATCCCAGAACATTATCTCAAATAAAAATGAAAGGCTCTCATACCAATAGGCTTTGGGACTGGGGTTATATGTGCTATTAAGGTATAAATTTGTAAATAATCTATAACCTCAGTTTCTATCTAACCATGTAGATGTGGTATAATTCTGAGAATATAATCCTTCAAAATTTCACTGGGCTTTCTAACTAGTGTATTTTTGTTTTGAATTTCTACAAGCAGCAAGATTGCACAACTTCTTCCTCTCTCTAGTAGAATTAAATTTGGGTTTTTTTTCACAGAATAACTTTTCAACTTGTAGTTGCAGATGCATGAGCAAGGGAAGTAGAACAAACATTTATTAATTTATTAAGCCCTATTATGTGTCAGAAATGAACTATTTCTGCCTAACATGGGATAAAGCTTTTCAAGTTCAAATCAATCTGATCAGCCATAGCTGAACACATGGTACTTTAATTCCAGTATAATGATGTAATTTTGGTTTCTTTGAGAATGAAGATAGCCACCATTATGTACCAGACTCTATGTTAAATGATTTAAAATTTTTATATCATTTGATCTTAATAACAACTATGTGGGCTATTATTATCCCAATTTTTATTATGATTGAGGAAACTGAGGAGTACAGAGGTTTTTGTTTTTATCTTTTAAGTGATTTGCCCAGGTGAAAACTCAGTCTTTCACACAGAAAGCAATTCCATTCATGATGGATAGTTCTTGTTTTTTAAAAAAAATCCTTAAATTTTAAATTTGACTCGATCTATGAAAAGGAATATTTTTTCTAGATGATAGAAATGCAAGATAATCATCTACTCCAGGTTGTCTCTAAAATCATGATAAATGAAGCTCTAGAGAATTTGCTGGACTAGGAAGTTAGGAAGACTCAAGTTCAAATATTATCCTTTAAACTCACTGTGTAACCCCGGACAAATCACACTTAATGTCTCTTAGTCTCTGTTTCCTCGTTTGCTTAAAAAAAAGTGAGGAGGGGCTGGCTGAAAGGGAGGCAATAATATCAGCTATCTCAACTATCTCAGTGTTATTTTGAAGCTCAAATTAGATCATTTATGTAAAACAATTTATAGTTCTATGTAATAGCAGTTAAAACTATCCATGGTAGGAATTGCATGCCTTCTGAAACATTCAGTTTCCCCATTTGTGAAATACTCAGAGTCTAGATATTCAAATGTGAAGGGTTTTGTGAAGGGTATTATTGCTTCATGAGTTAGAAGGCTGGATAGGATAACCACTAAGATCCCTTTTAAAGCCAAGATTCTATTTTTCTCTGAGCCTATGAATGACATAATGGCTGTTGCATTTGCTAAATCAAATTAAAATCCTACTGTTTTCATTTATGTTTTCTCCTTCCATCCCCCCTCACAAGTCCCCTTCCTTGATCATTTCATCCACATCTGACATTGGTAATATAGCCATTTTAGAAACACTTTTATCATGTTTTATTGAAAGGATGTGCTTGGTTTCAGGATTTCTAGTTTGATTATATACATATGTTGTCATTTGCTTACAATGTTGAATGTTAAACTCAGAACGATTCTTTTTGGACCCTTGAGAGAACATCTCCTAATAAATTGCTTGGTCTATGAAAAAAGCTCTTAGTTAACCTTGTCTGTCTGTTTATTTTGATAAATAACTCAACCTACTCTAAGAAATAGATTTAGTTTCAGCCATGAAAGTCTAATGGCATTATAATTGGCTTTTAAAATTGAACATATAGGCCACTTAATAAAGTTGGATAAATATGGCATTGCGCTTCTCTCAATGTCTGGAAATGATGATAGTAGATTTTTAAAACAACATCATAAGAGATTTATAATTATAAATTTGTAGAATGTTTGGTCTGCAAAGCATCTTAAAGATCACATGGTTGAAACGTATGATATTATTGCTGAGGGAATAAAAATTCAAGGAAGAGAAGTAATTTCTTCAAAGTCACAAAAGCAATTTGTAGCAGAACTAGAATTAATTTTCATGTCTTCTAGCAATCTCCTGTCCCTTTAATTAGAAGATCCTATCCTATCCGATCCTGTCCAGGGCTTATAGGTTGTTTCTACCACATCCCTTCATGACTGAAGTTGGGGAATGGGCTTTTCCTGTGGAGCCAGGCTTAACTTTAGGGGATTTCTAAAGATCTCCACTTCACTTTCACTGGCATTTGCAGCTCTGGTGATTTGTGACCTTGAATTTTAGGGTCAAGTAATCATATCACACAGTGATACTGCCTGGCTTGGAACCCAATGGGACATCACTAGCTGTATGTGGGTGGGCAGAAGGCAGTATCTAGCAACTCAAAATCACCCATGAGAATTTTCAGGCCAGAATCACTGATTTCCCCAAATCTATTGCTTACCTAAAGCTGTTTATGAGCTTCAACCTTAGGGAATTTTTCTCCAAGAACATTATAATAGGAAACTCATTTCCTCTCAAGGTAACATATTGCATTCATATCTCTCTCTCTCTCTCTCTCTCTCTCTCTTTCTTTCTCTCTCTCTCTCTCTCTTTCCTTCCTGTATTCTTTATTATTCTTTTCTTCTTTTTTCTATTCATTCTTTTCTTCCCTTTCTTCCTTCCTCCCTCCCCCTCTCCCTTCCTTCCTTCCATTTTCCCTTCATTCTTTCCTTTCTTCCTTCCTCCATCTTTCTCTTTCTCTCTCCCTCCCTCCATTCCTTCCTTCCTTTCAAAAATAATTCTTAAAGTCTAAATTTAATTTCTAGGACAGTAAGAGTAGATTTTTAAAAATAAACATTGAATTCAGAACAAATATCATCAGTCCAAATCTACATCTACAATCTTACTAAATGAAATCACAGCATAATTTGGAAGACACAAACATGCTTCCATATTTATCCGACTTTATAAGATAACCTATAGTTTTGATTTTAAGAACAATTTATGAAGCTATAAACTTCCCATGACTTAAACCAAATCCATTTCTCATTTTAGATAGTTAACTTGTCAAAATAACTGGGCAGGCTTAATAGAAAACTTTGCTTGATAATAATAAAAATGAGATAGATAATGATGGGATTTGAAAGATACTTTCTAATGCCAGTTCTAATAGCAGTCAGAATTGGAAGAGAACTTTTGGAGATGGAACAAAATGATTGAAAAATCAATTTTATGAAAAATATTTTGCTGACTTGCTGAGAACAGTTGTGGACCTGTATTTATCGGGGTAGATATACAATAAAAGCTCTGACCTTCAAAGAAGAAAGAAACTGTGATTATTCAAACCTCACTGCATTCTATCAAGCCTGCTATAAATTGGCTCACTAACACTGGTGGGTTCAATAGGAGGTCAGAAATCAGCATACAGAAAGTATTCACAAGATTAATTGATGGAGGCAAGAGTAGAGTTATGACTAGAATTTAAAGAGTACTAGTGGTACTTGTTGCATTCTGTAACTAATGTACATAAAACAAGAGTTAGCATTCAGTGATCAAGAAAGGCAAATTAATATAGGAATCTGCCAAATGGGCTAAGTTCTTTTCTTGCCCCTTTTGATCTCATCTCTTCCTTTTCTCACATTATGTAATATCTTCCTAACATCAGATTCATTTCAATGACCCCAAACCTCTGTCTCCTTACAGAAGATGTTCTTCCTTCCCTCAGATGAGGCTCTCACAGGTCTGCAGATTTAAGATGGAAAGTCTCTTGGAGATCATTAAATCCAATTTCCTCATTTTAACAGATAAGAAAACTGAGGTAAAGAAAGGTGAAATCACTTGTGAGTCACAGAATTAGGACATTTCTGTATAAGATTGAACTCAGATTGTCCTGACTGTGAATTCAGCATTTTCCCTATTATGCTATTTGTTGGTCTATGACCAGCACAGAACAATGCTAGTAAGCAGATTCTTCATCAGGTAGTTATCAAAAACATCCGAGAGGTCCAATATGAAGCTTTCTAAAAAATGTGCAATAATCTCTCATGATATAAATATTTAATATGGGCAATTTTCTGGCTTATTATTAAAAGGGGAAGAAGATAAGCAATTATTAAGCATCAATGCTAAGCACTTCTCAAATATTATTTCATTTTTGATGATCAAATATTGGTTATTATAATAATATGAGTCCAATCATCATGTAAACTTCCTAAAGCAAGAGAAAATTTCTGTTTTCTCCCTGTAATATCTCCCTCCCAGTAATATCTGCCTGAAGATTGAGAAATGGAGACAACTAGAGAAAGCCTTAGGACATCATTGAGGAATGTGGATAGTTTTCACAATAAGCAGCACATGGGGCAACTAATGATCTATAATTATTTGGCATATTAATGGAGCTACCAACATACTCCATGTTTTGCAATCCTAATTGCATCCCACAGAGATTTACTCAGGTACCTCTAGACCTTGCATCAATTAATTCTATATCAGCAAAATGGTTGTCCATTCTTTATCCTTGTGCTAAAATAGCAGAGCAGCCTCTGGTAGAGTAACAAACATCATTTTATATAAGGCTGACAAATCTTTCAACATACTCTGACCTTTAATACATAGAAACTATTAATACAAAACAAAAATAACTGAAAGAAAATGAAAGCAAAAAGAGTCTGCTGAAAGGGAAGGTAGGATTTGATATCTGGTGATATCTCTTTTTAATTTTTTCCTTTTAATTAAGAAAAAAGAATATTCCATCACCTTCATTTCCAAGCAGATGTCAACAGAAAACCAAAAAAATAAACATTACATAGACTACAGATATTCAGTGAGTTGATGTTAATAATTGAGCAACTGGATCTGGAATTAAAGACACCCAAGTTAAAATCTTGCCTCAGACAATTACTAGCTGTGTGATCCTAGACAAGTCACAAAATCAGTAAATAGGTAAAATAGGTAACTAACTCCTCATTTTTTTCTGAGTACAAGAAAGATTTAAAGTATTATATAAATATATAAATTATTATTATAATAATAATGTGGATCTACTACAATAGGACTCAGATAGTAAGGGTGATAGAGAAATCCTTCCAGCTTTTTGAATGAATCTTTAGAGGGGATTTCTGGAAAGGCACATTTAGCCATCACCCAGAAAAGGAAGGGTTATGGTCTACATAATGGTAAGACACATTCATAGTGATAGAATCAAGAATTCAGCCTAGTATCATGCACCCCCATCAAACTACTCTCGACATTTTATCTGTTCCTAGAAATAGTCCTTAAATCTGCCTGACTTATCAGGTATCAGCATCTCAGGCAGTGATATAGTGCAGTAGAATTGTCCCTGCCTGGAGTGTTTAACAGCTCCCATGAATGCTGCTATTGACATTATATACCAGAAAAGCAGGGTTGTCAATTGTGGTCACTATGGTAACTGTTGTATAGAACAGCATCTTTCCATTCACTTTATGGCAGCTATTATAAAACCAGCAGATGGGTATCAATCATTGCTAATGAAATTCACTGTTGATTTAACTTTTTCTTCCAACAGTTGAAAAGCTAGGTGGTACAATGGATAGATTGCCAGATCTGGAGTCAAGAACACTCATCTTTCTGAGTTCAAATTTGATTTCAACAATATATGACCCTGAATAAGTCACTTTTCCCTGTTTGCCACAGTTGACTCAAATGTAAAATGATCTGCAGAAGGAAATAGCAAAGTACTCCAATCTTTACCAAGAAAACCCCTCAATGGGGTCATAGTCAGAAATGACTGCAAAATGACCAAACAACTAATTCAACAGCTATCTAAAGAGCAATCTCTTCTTGCTGAATATAGACTACTTTTGTATTGTGATTATTCATGCAAGATAACAATATCTGAAGGACATGGCTCCTATAGACTAATCTGGTATCTTTTCAAATGTTGTGTCTTACACTTCCCAGAGAAAAGGGAAGTATTGTTTTACTCCTGTTTCTGGAATAAAGTGTTTTCTTGTGGGTCTCTGTCATCCTAAATATCCTGTCAGAACTTAGTGGTCCTCTGGAGGTATCTTTAATGGAACCACCAGGTCCCTGGCCTGTGATTCACCTCACAGACAAATGCCCAGTGTAGAGCAGGGCAATCAAATATCCTGATTTTACTTGATGAAAGGCTGTAGTAGAACCAGAGAAGCAATTAACCTGTACAAAATCTTACGTAAACATGAATTTCATCATGCTTTTTTTCCCTATGTAAGAAATTATAATAACTCCCTGTTGCCAGTTGGTTCCAATCTAAACTCATATTCCTGGCACTGGACTATACATAATCAAAACTCATCTATCCAGCCTTTTCCCTTGCTACTTATATACCATACCGACATATAATTCAGAACACAGGGCAGTTTCAGTATGGAGACAAAGCAACCATTCATTTGGCTAAGGCGTAAAATTTGGCTGGTGGATGGATACAAGCTGTCAGGAGGTGAATTAGTTACACCTTGATTATCACACCTCAATTCAGTAAGTCATTATTGATCTGACAACCCTTTTTAATTAAATGACTTTTGAAATATTACAGATCTCCATTTTTAGAAATTCCCTTTACCTTTTTAATTTATGCTGAAGACCAAACTGTGTCTGATCTTTCCTGTGTAAATTTATCAATGGCCTTGGGCCAAAACCAATAAAGTTTAAGCCATAAGTGATAGAATCTGCCAAGGTCATAGAGGGAAGGAGTTGGATGAAACGTAGCTAATTTAGCAATTGAAAGATGTTGTGGAATAAAATTATCAAGCTGATTTTAGAAGCCAAGGGGCATAGTTTGAGAGCTGGGCAATCTTAGAACTTTTGATACTTAATTATTGTGCCCAAGTTTGTAATTAGGCAAGGAAGGAAAGAGTGGAGGAAGGGAGGAAGGGAGGGAGGGAAGATTTATAATATGATTTCTATGTATTATGTAAATAAGTAACATTCATCAAAGCAGAAAATCTCTTCAAGGGAGATATAATAGGTAATGTAATCCCATGAGTTGGGGTACTAGATGGTTTAGTCTATAGAGTGTTAATTTGGATTTAAAAAGACCTGAGTTCAAATGCCCCCTCAGTTACTTATTAGCTTACATGCAAAACACTTAACCTCTGTTTATCTTAATTCACTGGAGAAGGAAATGGCAAACCACTCCAGCATTTATTTTATCTTATTTTATTTTGCCAAGAAAACCCCATAGATACTCTGGTCCATGGGATCACAAAGTCACCAATGATTTATATAAATCTTTTAACTATACATATATATATACATATATATGTAATTTTAAATATCCCAATGATTTTTAAATTATCTCTTTCAGATGAATTGTCACATATCTTAGTCTTCTATTTTTTCATTCTTTTGATTTTATATGATATTTCTTGTTGCTAATAATTTCTTTTGGTTTATTCTACTTTTCAGGCAGTTCATTTGTGGATAAAGATTATAATTACTCTTTTAAGGTATTTATTTTCCTAAATTTTTTTCACAGGAGCTTTTATTTCATTGTTTTTGTTTCATTTTTTGTAGATATTAATGCTGTTCAATGATTTTTTTTTTCCTTTAAGGCTCTGTTGATTGTAAAGGCTTCCTTTAAGGCAGTTGATTGTAGAGTTGCTTTCTTTCTCCTTTTGAGAGTATCTCTAGAATTTCAATGAATTTTCACACTTGTTAGTATTTTCTTTGATTGACTTATCTTTCCAGATTTACTTGCTGCACTGAAACATTGTGCCAGGACTAGGCTTGAATTCCTGCTCTGCTTTGGAGTGTCATCCTAATGGTTTTACTTCTGGTCCCCTGAGTTCCTATAATCACCTTCATTTCCTTGATTTAGTACCTACTGAGTCTTTGAAATTCAGAGAAGTGGCTCTTTTAGATCCCTCTGTGGTATCTTAGAATAGAATGGTAAGGACTTTAAAGTCACTGAGATGTACCCATTTAAGCATCACTATGGGCAGAGATTAGTCTCCAACTCATAGGACCGTTGCTATTGTTGCTCCCTCATGTCTGATACTTGGTGGGGTCACAGACTAATTTAGAATCAGAGAACAAAGTAAAGACAGGAATTCAAAGATCAGCTCCTGAAAAAAATTTCAAAATGAAAACTTTGAAGACGTTAGTCAACATCTAACTTTTTGTAGTTGTTCAATTGTATCTTGAGTCTTTTATCCCCTTTATGGGGATTTTCTTGGCAAAGATACTGGAGTGATTTACCATTTCCTTTGCCAGTTCATTTTACACATCAGGAAACCATGGCAAATAGGGTTAGGGTGTATAGGAGGTTGAATTTTAATTCATGAAAATGAATCTTCCCAACTTTATGTTCATCACACCATTCACTATGGTGTATCCCTAGCTGTTCCCCAAATTCAGAAGTCCCACATAAAATATATTTACTTTATTGTTGACTTAATATTAAAAAGTGCCAGCAAGGAGATAGTGGAAGGGAGATATAGAGCTGGGGAGGGCAGCATTAGATTGGATTTCTTTCATGTTCAAAAGAACAGACTGGGTCCTAGATGTGCTATTAATTTTCTCTGTGACTTTGAAGAAGTTACTTCTGCTCTAGACTTCCATTTATTCATTTATAAAGTAAGGGGTTGGACAGAATGATCTTTAATGATCTTTATGATTACTGAAATTTATATAGCACCTATGGTTTGTAATGTACCTTCTATACACTGACCCTATGAGGTAGGTCTTATGCTTTTGTTTTCTGTTTTTCAATGAAATAACACAAGTTGGAAGAGTTTTCCCCGCACCCTTTTTCCCCGCCCCCTTAAAATCTGGGAAGTGTCAGAGACAGGATTTGAATGAGATAGCTCCTTATTTGAAGTATAACATGGAATTCCTTCCTCTGCCATATCTCATTCTATTTTCACCCTTGTTCTTCTTTTCTTCTGCGCTTCAAAATGATGCTCTTCCTACAGTTGCCTCATCCTGAAATTTGTCCCAGTGCTTGGAAGCTCCTCAGCCCAGAGCACCTTACTTTCCCCACAATCCACCAACTTTGGGCTTTCCATCTGCAGGTCCTCCCTCTGCTCCTTCTTGGAGTTTCCATTCTGTGGAGCAACTGAATCTAGTCTTTCCAGCCCTGTTTTTGACTTCCTCTGAAATTCAAAACCACGCTTCTCCAGCAGGGAACTGTCATCTTCCGTGATTCTATCCTCCCTTTTGTGGGTTAGCTTCCCCTATTAGACAAAACAAAACAAACAAACAAACAACAACAAAAACTCTTTTCTGTATCCCCAGAATTTAACCAAGTGTCTAGCATGCTTAATGAGTGACTTTTTCTTTCCTTCCTTCCTTCATCCTTTCTTCCTTCCTTCCTTTCTTTTTCTCTTTCCCTCTTTCTTTCTCCTCTCCCTCCCTTTCTCTCTTCTTTCTTTGCTTCCCTCCCTCGGTTCCTCCTTTTCTTCTCTTCCTCTCTTCCTTCCATCCTCCCTTCCTCCCTTCCTCTCTTTCTTCCTCCCTTCCTCCCTTCCTCCCTTTCTTCCTCCCTTCCTTCCTTCCTCCCTCCCTTCTTTCCTCCCTCCCTCTCTTTCTTCGTCCCTCCCTCCCTTTCTTCCTCCCTTCCTTCTTTCCTTCTTCCCTCCCTTCCTTCCTTCCTCCCTCGCTTCCTTCCTTCCTCCCTCCCTCCCTTTCTTCCTCCCTTCCTCCCTACCTTCTTTCTTTCCTCCCTCCCCCTTTCCTTCCTTCATTCTCTTCCTTCCTTCCTTCCTCTTTCCCTCCCTTCCTCTCTTTCTTCCTCCCTCCCTCTTTTTCTTCCTCCTCCCTCCCTTTCTTCCTCCCTCCCTCCCTCTTTTTCTTCCTCCCTCCTCCCTTCTTTCCTCCCTCCCTCCCTTTTTTCCTCCCTTTCTCCCTCCCTTCTTTCTTTTCTCCCTCCCCCTTCCCTTCCTTCCTCTCTTCCTTTCTCTTTAAATTTCTTGCTGATCTTACCAGATATGAGTGACACCCCCACACACCTCAACCCCCATTGCACTGTTTATTTAGGATATGTTTATAATATACGCATCTATTTCTCATATTGCATTCCCTACTAGAAAGTAACCTTCTTAAAATAAGAAACTATTATTTATATGTTTTGATTTGCCTTTGTTTTTTTTTTTTGTTTTTTTGATCCCCAGTGATTAGTAAAGTGGCTGGTACATTCAGGGGAGTCCCACACCTCCTAGGATAGTTTCAAGACTTAAAATGGTACTCGGCACCCTGTGTTAAAATTTGTTCATTGATTGATTGTGATTCTTGATTTCTAACTTCTACTGTTTTTGAAGCCTGCCATTAGTCACAAGTTGGCTCTGCCCTCTCCCTCCTCCCAAACTTTTCTTAAAATTTATTTTGGAAAATGCTTTTATATCATTGGGATCAGACAACTTTTACTGAATTATGTTGTGTAATACTTGCCATCTGTGAATGAGATACTTGTCACTTTAATAAAGAAGATAAAGCACAAGTACATTTGGAAATTGTTACAAATTTGCATGTGGGACAAGAAAATTAATTGCAACAAAAGAGATTTAGGAACACAACTTTATTTTTTGGCCATGTTTTTTTTCCTCTGCCCACATGAAATATGAGAACTTTTAAATATAAAACTTGGTCCTCTTGCAAACTTTTCCTTTCTTCTTGCCAGTAAGAAATGATATAATTCCTTCCAGATCTGCATTTCGTTTAAATCTAATTTCTTCTGTGTGTAAGAGGACAGGATAAATGTGTAGGAGTGACTTTGGGAAATCTATTCGTCTTTATATCTGTTTAAAACTTAATTTAGTGGGATTGCAAGTCATGCCTGGAATAGAGCCTTCACACTCATTATTTGGCATTTAATTGTCATCCAGCTGGTTACATTCACATTAATATTTGTAAGAGACACTTTTCAGTGGACCTGCTTTTTCCTTGGAAATGAATTCTGGTTGAAATTCACATCTCTATTTCAAATACCGTAGATAAGTTAAAAAAAAATATTGCAATCCTCTACCCTGGGACTTCCCCACTCCAGCTGTTGATTATGCAAACTTTTTTTTTGGGGGGGGGTAACATTCCTCATTTTATTTTCCTGAGTTGTCTCTTGAATAGCTGAAAACATCAGTTTACATGGTTCTAATGAGATGGCTCAGTATCTTCGGTTGCCCATGTTGTTGTTATTCAATAATTTTGGTTGTGTTGACTCTTTGTGAACCCATTTGGGGTTTTCTTGGCAAAGATCCTGGAGTAGTTTGCCATTTTCTCCTCCAGCTCATTTTACAGAAGAGGAAACTGAGGCAAACAGGGTTAAGTGATTTCTCCAGGGTCACACAATTAGTAAATGTCTGAGACTGGATTTGAACTCAAGAAGATGAGTTTTCTCCACTCCAGTTCCCTGGTGATTCTCTTAAGTATAACTTCATTTCATCAGGCTTTTCAGATTTCTATGTACTTTCTTTTAGCAGCAGATAAGATTTTAAAAAACACAAATCAAAATTAGATGTTGTTAAATTATAATTATCAAGCTTGACCTTGAAGAAGAGATGAGAAATTAAATGCACTTTCCTCACTTAGTTACAAAGGTGGGGGTTTATGTGTGTGAAACAGTGCACACACACAGACTCCACTACTTTTCATTTTGTCTCTTTGTCTGTCAGTCTGATTCTGCAAGACTTTTCTAGACAATAAAGGGTAATTATATCTGATATATCAGCTGACCATGTTCATTACTAAAGGGGTCCATATTTTTCCCACAATGGTTCATTTCTGCTGACAGGTGACGTTGAGGCTATTTTTCATCTATTACTCAGTTCCCAATTTTTGTTTTTTTTTGTTTTTTTCATTGGAGATGATCCTATAAAATTTTATCCCTTCCAATATATGAGAAGATACCTTTATCACTGGAAGGCAGCTGAAATGTAATTGGTTCAACCCTGATTGTTGAACAGTTATGAAAACTAAGACTAAAGGGGATAAACACAGTTTGATAGTGTTTTGGGGCATAGTTACAAATTGCTCTCCAGAATGGTTGGATCATTTCACAACTCCACCAACACTGTATTAGTGTCCCAGTTTTCCCAGATCTCCTTCAATATTTATCATTATCTTTTTCTGTTATCTTAGCCAAATTGAGAAGTATGTAGTAGTACCTCAAAATTGTCTTAATTTGCATTTCAATGATCAATAGTGATTTAGAGCATTTTCCATAAAACTAGAATTGGTTTTAATTTCCTCATCTGAAATTATATTTCATATCCTTTGACCATTATTTATTAATTGGAGAATGGCTTATATTCCTATAAATTTTATTTTTATATCTTTTTTATCTATATATTTTTGAAATGAGGTCTTTATCAGAACCCTTGAATGTAAAAATGTTTTCCTAGTTTTCTGCTTCCCTTTGAATCTTGTCTGCTGTCTTGGTTTTGTTTGTACAAAAACTTTTTATGGCATAGTACAAAAACTTAATTTCATATAATCAAAATTATCCATTTTGCATTTCTTACTGTACTCTAGTTCTTCTTTGGTCATAAATTCCTTTCTTCTCCACAGGTTTCAGAGGTAGACTATTCTTTGTTCTTCTAATTTACTTATATTATCACTCTTTGTGTCTAAATCATGAACCCATTTCAACCTTATCTTGGTATAGGTGTTAGGTATGGGTCAATGCCTAATTTCTGCCATACTATTTCCCAATTTCCCCAGGAATTTTTGTCAGTGAGTTCTAGTCCCAGGAGCTGGGATCTTTGGTTTTATCAAATATTAGATTACTATAGTCACTGATCATTGTGTCTTGTGAACCTAACCTATTTCACTGTTCCACTACTCTATTTCTTAGATGGTACCAAATGTTTTTTATGACTGATATATAATATAGTTTTAGACCCTGGTCATTCTCTTAAGCATAACTTTTCCTATAATTCTATGAATTTTATATTTTGCATATTAAGTTCTTTACAACACATAAATAGTTTATTTTAAATATTAATTCTATTTATTTAATTTTTGATATCAATTTTTTATTTTTTGTTAAATATTTACTTTTTATTTAATATTTATAACAGCTTTTTGTGGTGGCAAAGAACTGGAAATTAAGAAGGTAATTGCTATATTTATTGTTCCCTATGTAATGGGCATTCATTTCACATCGAGTTATTTGCTACTACCAAAAAAAGAAAAGGGGGCAAGATAAGATGATTTTAAAAATATTTTTTATTGACACCTTTTGTTTTTATGTCATCTACATTTTTCCCTACATCCCTCCCTTTGCTTTTCCTAGAGATTCATCTTTTATAACTAAGAACAAAACTATAACAACAATGATTAAAATAATAATAATAATAGTAAACAATGAAAACTTTTAAAAAAGGGAACAAAGAGAAAAATCGCACAAATTAATTGATGCATTAAAATATTAATGTTTTTATACAATATTTCTTAACAGTGGACCTCCACTTCTACAAAGGATCAAAGGGATGTGTCCTTTGATATCTCTTCTTTGAGGCCAGTCTCAGACTTTACAATTTCAAAATACTTATACTTTATTTATATTATACATCTATTCATAATCTCTACAATAACATATACTCATTATATATGTATATGTAAAATATTTCTGCATTCTGAGTCTTTCACCTTTTTTCCAGGCTCATAGAAAGTCTAATCATTAATTTTTTGGAGTAAAAGTTGGTTATTACATTGATCAGAACTGAATTTAAATTATTTTATAATATTGTTGTCAAATAAATTGTTCTCTTTCTGTGAACTTCACTTTTGCATCAGTTCATACAATTCTTCTCAAGTTTCTCTAAAACTGTTCCATTCATCATTTTTATGGCACAGTATTTTTATATTTATTTTCATTTTTGTCATATTTTAAGTTCCAACTGTTTCCTCTCTCCCTCCTGACCACATTGTAACATTATATATTATATTTTGCTAGATAAGTTTTCTTGTTTGTTAGCTTTGCCTTTGGGAATATGATTTTGTAAACTCATTGCTCCTTTAAAGTAGTAACTGAACAGTTATATGTGATACTGGCCAGTCCTCCTATTCTTTCTGGCTGCTTGAAATGCTATTCTTTGACCTGGAATGATTTTGGCTATAATATTCCTGGGAATTTACATTTGGAATTTCTTTTAAGAGATGACATGGTAGATTCTTTCTATTTCTGTTTTGGTCGTGGTGTTCACATAGTCTAAGGAACTCAGGTCCTCTGATTTTAAAATTCAATGATTCTTCTCCTGTATCAAGGCTTGATGATGATTTTGCTGTAGTTTTGCTTTATTTTTAAGTTGTTTACAGCTCCTTGCCCACCCCTTCTACACCATTTTCCTACAAAAAGTCTTATATTATTTTCAAAAACTAGTATGTGCATATGCCCATTTATCTATTAATATTTCTATCCATTCATTATTTCATTTATTTATTTAATTATTTGTTTGATCACTTATTCATTTATTTGTGCATTAATTTGTTTATTAAGAATGATTATAAATCAGTCATCAAGTATCAATGAGACACTGAATGTATACCAAATACTACTCTAGATATAAAGGCAAAAGCAATATAACCCCTACCCTCAGAGAACATAATTTCATCTTTATATACACACAATACTAATATGAGTTAGTATAACTGAGCCTTCAATATAAGGTATTTGAATTATAGCCTTATGATGAATACTATTTCACATCTATTTAGTATTAAAGGGTAACTATGTGACTCAATAGGTGCCAGGATGAGTTAAAAAAACTCATCTTCCTAAGTTCAAATCCAGCTTTGGACACTTAACTAGCTGTGTAATCCCAGGAAAACCATTTAGTTCTGTTTGCCTTCATTTCTTCATTTGTGAAATGAACTGGAGAAGGAAATAGCAAATCAGTATCTTTGACAAAAAAACAAAAAACAAACAAAAATCAAAGGGACTCACAAAGAGTCAGACAAAGTTACTAAACAACCACAAATTTCAGTGTTAGTAGGATTTTTATTATTTTTAAAAATTATATTCTAAATACATTTTTCAATATGTAATATTAACATTGGATTTCAGAAAAGTAATAACATACTTGCAAAAATAAGTTCTAAACAGTTTTCTTTTCAAAAAGAGAAAGGAAGTATTATAAGGGACTAATTCCCAACCTGGAAAATTTGAATTTCACTTTATTCATTAAAATATATCGCAAAATTTGCAGCTGGAATAACAGGGATATATATAGTACAACCTTTAGCAGCTCAAGACAACAATTTCCTATATTCTGGATTTAGAGCTGTACAGGATCTCAGTTTTCTACTTCAAAAGTTTTCAAAAATGGGGGTTCTAAAGTCTCATGAGGTCAAAAATATTTTCATAATGATATAAAATATGGTAAATATCAATAGATATAGCCAGGGGTTTGCTGGTAAATGTTTAACAACTGGCTTTCAAGAAAAAAATCAGTCACACATTTTAAAATTTAATCTACATAATTCACATTTTATCTATCACTTTCTGCAGTATAAACAATCAACAAGACAATAAATCAAACTTTGGTATGTAAACTTTGCTGCTTTCTGAGCTGTAAATGCTCATGCTGAAAATTTAACAATTGGGTCTCTTAAGTGAATTTTTGCACCTTTGAATTGAACCCACATACACAAAAGATCTTTAGGTGGCACTCAATAATTTTTAAGAATACATAGGGGTTTAATTCCAACTGTTCAGTGAAAAGAGCCATCTACACTCAAAGAGAAGATCATGGGAGATGAGTGTGGATCACAAGATAGCATTTCCATTCTTTCTGTTGATGTTTGCTTGCATTTTTGTTTTCCTTTCCAGGTTTTATTTTTCTTTCTAGATCTGATTTTTCTTGTGAGCAAGATAACAATATAAATATGTATACTTATATTGGATTTGACATATATTTTACATATTTAACATGTATTGGACTACCTGCCATCTAGGGGAGGAGACAGGGAGAAGGAGGGGATAATTTGGAACAGAAGGCTTTGCAAGGGTCAATGTTGAAAAATTACCCGTGCATATGTTTTGTGAATAAAAAGCTTTAATTTTAAAAAGATATATGTATATATATGAGTTTAACACCAAAAAAAAAAATGTGACAACTGCTGTTCTTGTAAATCCTTTTCATTTTAAAGAAACTGAAGGGTCTTGATCTGTGTTTGTAAAGCAAATACTTACATCAATCACAGATCATATGATTATCAATTTAGGGCCTTTTAATTACTCCAGTACCTAACAGATATGGAAACTGAAGCTCTGGATATTTAAATGACATGTTCAAGTTCACATAGATGATAAGAAGAATATCTAGGAATGAGCCTTATAAATTTAATAATATTTGGATAGTACCTGGGACATCATAAGTACTTAATTAATACTTATTCTTTTCTGACTCCATATACAACAATCTTTTTATGCTGTGCCATGTTATCTCCTGGTTTTTAAGTATCTTTAATAAGAGTGACTATATGGAATGTCCTGCTATAAGAGGCAATATTGTGAAATAGAAAGAGCATTCATTGCATTTACAAGCTAAGTGCTCTGGCTAAGTCACCTCAACTTTTCTAAATCTCAGTTTGCTAATTTTTAAAATGAAGGTGTTATATTAGATGGTCTCTCAATTCCTTTTAATTCTAAGTTTATAATCTTATGGAATATTTATCCAACTTTCTATCCATTTTGCTCTAGATCATTTTTAAAGTTTCTAATAGTGAGATATAAAACTTATCCATGAATAACTTTTCAGCATCTGTTTAATGCAAAGGAATTTTTATTTCTTTTTTTAAAAAAAATTCATTCCTCCATCATTCCCTCACCCTTCTTAATCCATGTGTAAATAACCTTTTTCCAGTATGAATATTAGCATGCACATATACATATAGCCTTCCTTTTCTCAACTAGCAATTTAACTGCAGGTCCTGGAAGTTAATTAATATCACAGGAAAAGAGAAAGGTAAAAGGCACATTATTTTATAGCATAGAGATGATCATAACTACTCTGCTTCATAAATTAAAAATTAAACAAATTAAAGCGACATGGCAGGTATTGTGGTATTTGTGCTTTTTCTTCCCATTTAAAAAACACAAAAAACATAAACCACTAAACTTGGTAAATCAAAAAACAAAGAAAACAAAACAATAAAAAATATATAGATGGTAGAAGATTTGACAAAAAAAAAAGTATCAATCTCTACCTATGAAGTGTAATAAACTTTATACCAGAACATTGACTCTGTAAACTCCCTTCAATGGTGGCTTGGGATGAAGTGGGGAGAGGGGGTGTTTAAATGACAACATACTGAAGAAGTCTAAAGCAGACCATTAAGTCCATTGGAATCGGGGGCTTGATATCATTTCCATCCAGACGGAGGTAACGGAGTCGGGGTCCATCACTGAAAGTGTCATGCATTCCTGCCACAGCAGGGGAGGCTGGACACATCATTGAACCATTGACACCTGTAGAGGTAAGAACAGCATGAAAATTCTTGGGTTTGATTTCATAAATACACATGTACCATAAATACACATACAAGCACATATGCATAGATCATTTTTCTTTATAAATACAAGGTAATCATCCTTTTTGTTTTAAGACATTTATTCTCAGTAAAATGTTATTAATTTGGAATTTATGAACTTATTTATTGATATTTTGATAGCTAGATTTCAGCATAATTGCTTTTCTTTAGTATCCTATGTATTTAGAAATATTAGAAACATTCCATAAATTTTAACCAGACAGTCCCTAGGATCCAGGACATACATACACATACACAGAGAATGAAAAATTCCTAATGTAAGTTATATAAAGCATAAAATGGTGCTGTGTCCACAGCTCCTATGACTCAGTTTGCCATTCTGCATCTTAAACTCCTTGTTTCTTAGTTTCTCATATGTAAAATATATGCTGGATGAATGAATAAACAGTACAGAGTTATAAAGTCATACTAGCTGAGGAGGAACTAATTAAAAATTAGGAAGGGGTACGTATTTTCATTGGTAATGGGAACTCCTTCTGCCAGTGTGGATTGGAACAGTTTAATCTTAGTCATCCAGAGCAGTAAAAGGTTAATTTTAGAGTTACATAGTATAAATCAGAAATTTCCTCCCACTTCAAGCCCATAATACCACATTACCTCCAAGATTACCTTCTTGGTAATATGGTTAAATTCAAATCAGTAGGATCCTACTAATATTTCCTTTCATTAATTGTTTAATTAAGACACTGTGAAAAAAGTTAATCAAGAAAAGCTTAAATCCCATCATTTTAGTATCTTAATTAAGATGTTTACTCTTGACAAAAATTAAATTGAAGGACCCCAATACAAAATATTTCTTCAGCTTTCTTAGTTATTGAAGATCAAAAAAAAATATGGAAATTTCAGATCAATGACCATGCTGAATATTTATTCAAGCAAATATTTCTAGCCTCAACAAGAACAAAACAAAGAATAGCTTCACTAACTGAACAAAACCCAAAGGTTTGAGTATATATAAAAGTCCATTTCTTAGCCTCAAACAAAATCCAACTCAAATTGCTGAATTTTCTTGCAGAATATTGCACTTGAAGTCAGCAGACTTGGATTTTGGATCTAGTTCTAACATTTACAAAACTGTGCAATCTTGAGGAAATCACTTAACTTCTCTGAAGCTCAATTTCAACGTTACAGTACAGAGAAATGTAATTTTGATCATTAATTGTAGTTAGAGAAAGACCCTCCATTTCCTCTTGCCTTCATTTCTTTGCAAAAGTTATTTCACATACCTGAAATTTCCTTCTTCTTCACTTCCCATCTATCCCTGCATTTCCCAGAATGACTCTGAGAGCCTCCTCAACTTAGAGATTCTGATATTTTCTGTAGCAATTACTGTATTAGGTATTAAATTTCAATGCAGAGGGGTAGTTTGGTGGGGGAGTAGACTACTAGCTCTGGAGTCAGGAGGACCTGAGTTCAAATACAGCATCAGATAGTTAGTTAGTAGCTGTGTGATTGTGGACAAGTCACTTAACCCTGATTGCTTTTTTAAAAATGTCAATGAAGCATTGTCTGTTTACATTCATTAGAGAATAAACTATTGATTATGCTGCTGACCTATCTACATACCACTTGGGTTTAAAAAAAAAAAACTATAATTGCCAATCATCCCCTAAACATTTGCAGGACCAGACCTGGTTCAGTACTGAATTGTCAAGATAAAAAAATGCTTGCAGCGTTTCTAGCATCTTCATTCCCTAAATTCCCTGGGCATAATCTTCTTCACACTATTAAATGATCTAAATTTTCTCTCTGTCTCTCTCCCTCTTTTTGTCTCTCTCTCTCTCTCTCTCTCTCTCTCTCTCTCTCTCTTCTCTCTCTCTCTCTCTCTCTCTCTCTTTCTGCCTCTGTTTCAGTGTTTTTTTCTCTCTCTGTCTCTCTGTCCCTCTCTGTCTCTACATCTGTCTCAGTGTCTCCCTCTATCTCTGTCTTTCTCCTTCTTCTCTCTCTGACTTTTTCTCCTCTGTCCCTCTGTTTCTCTCTCTCTCTCTGTCTCTGTCTCTGTCTCTGTCTCTCTCTCTTTCTGTCTCTCTCTCTGTCTCTGTCTCTCTCTCTCTCTTCCTCCCTCTCTCTGTCTTTCTTTATGTTGTCTATTTACTTCCATATATTGTTCCTTATCAATAAACTGTGGTCTCCCTGAAAGCAGGTGATTATTAATTTTTTCCTTTCTGTCTCTAGCACCCACCTATCACAATACCCAGTTAATCATTAAGTCATTTTCAGTCATATCTGACACTTTGTAATCCCATTTGGTATTTTCTCAGCACAGATATTGGAATGGTTTGCCAATTCCTCCTCAGGTCATTTTACAGATGGGGGAAACTAAGGCACACACACACAAAAAAACTACTACTGATTTCAGAAAGATGAGCCTTCCTGATTTTAGGTCTGCCACTCTATCTTCTCTACCAACTACCTGCCCAGCACAATATTCACTGGTTAGAAAATACTTCAGTAGAATTGGTTGAAAGGCTAAGACCCGAGGAAAACAAAGTAAAAATGCCTTTTACCTCAATAATATTTAATTCTAAAAATACATGATTTAGAAAGTTACTCCTCATATTTATTCATAGTACTATTTCTGCTTGAGTCACATCCCTCATCAGGGATCCATCTAGACTGAGGAACTCAAAGCCAGAAGCATTCTAATTAGGACCCACATGACAAATAGCTTATTTTCCCAAAGGAGTAGGCTTCTCTTGGTTAGTTTATAGGAATCTACTATTCAAGCCCAATTCAAAAATTAGAACTTGATTGGTCATAAAAATATCTTTTAAATGAGTAATTAAAAATGGCAAATCTGCATAGACATAAGTTGAAGAAAAAATGGTGGATACTTTCGGAATTAGAACTAGAAATTTTCTTCAATGAGCAATGAAAACAAGCTCTCTGTTTTTATGATGATCACTTACACATGCACATACACACTCAGATAGCTTTCTCTCTCTGTTTCTCTGTCTCCATCTCTCTCTCTTTCTCAGTCTCTCTCCCCTTCCTTCCTCCTCCCTCTTTTGTATCCCTCTTCCTCTCCATCTCTCTTCCCCTCTCTTTCTGTCTCTGTCTCCTCCATCTTTCTGTGTCTCTGATTCTCTCTCTCTCGTCTCTCTTGTCTCTGTCTCTGTCTCCCCCCCTCTCTCTGTGTCTCCCAAATTATGAAGCTTTCTATTTTTTAGATTAGTTCTATTTTTCCTCCTCTGAATTTTTTTTCATCTCCTTTTTCATAAAGCTGATCCTTAAAACAATTATTTTTAAAAATGGCAAAAAGAAAAACGAAATCAGATAAACTAATTCACACATCAAAAAATATATTACATATAATATTTCACACCTGTGGACTTCTAAAGAAGGGCATGTGTGTGTGTGTGTGTGTGTGTGTGTGTGTGTAATAAGTTTCACTTACTTCTGATTCTGTTATGATCGAGATGGAGATGCTCAAGGTGAGCACTGATTCGTGGGACTTTGGTGAGTCGATTGTGAGACAGCTGCAGATCTAGAATTGAGGAGACATCAAAACCACTAGTGGGAAGCCCTGCATCAGATAATTTATTGTAATTGAGTCTCAGGAAAGCCACTTTGGGGATTACATTGAAATAATTTTCCGGTATCCCCTCAATGGAATTGTTATCCAAAAATAGCTGCATTGTGTTGGCAGGTAATCGAGGCGGCATATTCCTGAGGGCATTTTGGGCCATGTTGAGTTGGATGAGGTTCTTGAGACCTTTAAAGGTGTCTCTTTGGAAAGCATTGTCCAAAAGTTTGTTATGTTGAAGATCGAGGAGGGTCAGATTCTCCAAGTTGCTGAAAGTCCCTTGAGGAATCCTAGAGACCTTGTTCCTTGCTAGCTGCAATTGTTCTAAACTTCTGGGAAGTGGGGCAGGCACCTCCTCCAACTCATTATCTTCCAGAAATAAGAAAAGCAGCTTCTTCAGTTGGCTCAAGGCCCCTCGCTCAATCCCGTAGTTAGTGATCTTATTTTTATTGAGATTTATCCATCTCAGTTGGGTGGCGTTCACAAAAGGCTTCTCAGGGATGGTTTTGATCAAGTTGTTTTCCAGATAGAGATACCATATTCTTGAAGGGATGGAAGGGATTTCCTTCAGGCCTCTGTTTTCACAGTATAAAGCATTAGGGAAGCTGGGAGGACAGAAGCATTCTGGAGGACAATCGAAAGAGAGTGAAGTCCATTCATCTGGATGGGTAACCTCATAGACCTGTCTTGCAATTCGAGTACATGCAACATTGGCTACAAATAGAGCCAAGATGATGAAATAACCTGTGGCTGCCATCGGACCCCCTGGAATAAGGGAAAGGAGCCATTAGCTGTATTTCATTATCAATGTTCATCTTCAACTCATTCTTTGTACAGCTCTTTTTGTCCGGACTTATGATTTTATCAGTCTAGGGAACTCTTGAAGAAGTTAGGAGATTCCCTGATAATTCATATCATCACTTATTATCCAAATTATAATCTTAGTAAATTATCTCTGGTCATTTCCATGATCACAAAGCCAGAATGTTCCAGAGACAGATTTTAAACTCAATTTTTCTTTTTTCAGAATTAGACTTCTATATCTGAGTTTATATTCTCTTTCCTGCTTAGCACCCAGTCACTGTAACTACTAGTTTGGAAAATTAAATTGAGGATAGGGCTTAATAGGGTTTTTCAGTCTCTCAGGATTTTTTTGAATGTTAGCTCTCTATATGTGGTGTTAGCCTAGGAGGTGTGCATCAGTCTTTAAAAAGATATAGGCTAAATTCTAATCTCTGCTTTCGGATCAAAAGTCCTGGACTATTAAGCACACGAATGAAGGAATGAACAAATAAAATAAGTGGTTGAATGATTAAATATATAAAAAGTAAGCAAATAAACAAATGAATGAATGAAAATAAACAAATAATTTTTAAAAATAAAAGTGGAGCAATAGTAAGGCAATGCCTTTTCCTCTCAAATCATTTAATATTACAAAAAACAGTCAACTTGAAAAAAAAAAAGGTGACGAGAATACAAAAGCCTAACCAAATAATCTTCTGATAACCCAAAGCAAAGGCTTGTGTCCTTGAAAGATAGATGGGCATATGTTTTCACTTTTGCTACTAAATGAAGAGAACATCTGGTGGAGGTTTTGTTCCAGGCTCTTTTTGCCTTCAACCCCAAAGAGAGAAAGATCAAAGCAAGTTTTCCCAGCTGGTTGTTAAAGCCAGGTTCTGAAAACCTGAGAAAAACTATTAATTAATTGGCTACTCTCCTTCCCAATACTAGTTTTTCTCTTTAGGGATAGGTTTGGATAGGGGGTGGAGGGGAGAAACCCAGCATCCCCTGTACTTTTGCAACTTCAGAATCAAGGTGGACATGCAGGATATTTAAACAAGAAAAGGTACTAATGAGCTTTCACATATTTATGTAAAATGTACAGCATAGTGTACTAAGACATGGAAGTTTTCTCACTGATGAGAAATACATACCCAATTTCGCTTCCTTTTAAACTGCTAGCTTAAAGTCAAGATTTTCAATTTGGCCAAAGACTAAGTTATTACAAAGAATTATCAAAAAAATTAGAAAATAATTGAGATTTAAAGAATAAATATATTCTTTCTCCTTTATAGCTACATATTGTTGACCCAGCAGGGAAATGGATAAAACAGCAGCATTTTAGCAAAAGAACTTTCCCTGGTAATACTTAAAAGAAGGAAAAAATAGATCTGAGTGACTGTCTTTGGCAAAAGACTAAAATCAGTTCCAGGGATTGAATTTGCGGTTTATTCATTGAAAGAGGCAGCAAGTGGGGGTAAGGCTGGCTTCAGAGATGTCAGCCTTTTCAACTGCTGAATGTTGCTTTGGGCAACTTTCCAGTCAAGCAAAATCCACCACTTTTAGGGGGGACAGGGAACCTGAATTCTCTATTGCTGTTGCCCCATTTGTGATGGACCCAAGCCTTTGATCATTAACTTTAAGCTTAAAAACACACACAAAAAAAAATCATTTACCTTGCTATCCAGGAATCTAGCGCGGAGTCCTGGGTCTGGGTCTGAAGGCTGCTTAAAAAAAATAAGTTTTAAATCAATGATGATCTTTGAGTGAAGCAATTGATTTTGATTTTTCTCCTCTGAGATTTTTGTTACACGAGTCAACAAGCTCAGTCTGACCTGATCCCATGTACACCTTATTATCTATTGTTTCCAGTGTGTCAGAATTTCAGAAGACAGCCTACCTCAGCTTTCTTGGACCTTCTTCTCCCTTTTTTATTGGTCACTGTTTTTTGACTGTAATAGTTCCACTCAGTTCCACAGTGTCGTTTTATGAATCCAGCCTAATATATATGCATCAGTGACTACAACTTTAACCCCTGCCACCACAATACCTCTATACCTAACCAGCATAGGAGAAGTACATTCTGATTTGAATTTTAAGAATCTGTGTCATTGCCAAGCAATTTCTGGTCAGTCGTCACAACTTAGAAGAAACTATAACAGAAAAAAAAAGAAAGAAAGAAAAAAAGAATTCATGGAGATAGGTAACAGATGATAGCTCTGATTTAGAATTGAAACAGAAGCAGATTTAAATGATTTAAACAATTTGATCTCTATAATATAATTTCTTAAATTTGATGACAAAGAATAGACAATCAATCCCCTGTATTTCTATGGAAATCTTTTATTTGATTCTAAAATAAAACAGATGCAAGTGATAATATATAATAAATACATTATGGCTATAATATCATCTCTTTATAAATCTGTATATATATAATATATGTATATATATATCTATATATACATTTACATCTATATTTACATATATACATATGTGTATCTATACACAAATTTAATTTTTAATATCTTCAGTAAAATTAACAAATACATATATATGTATATATAGATATATACACATATATATTTGTATGCATGCATTTTTTTCCATGCTTGAGGAGATGAGGATTCACTAGTTCTAACGTTATCACCAAACACTGTTATATTTTTTGCTCAATACAAATGATTTTAGAATCCCTACTGTGTATTTGATTTGGAACCATTATTAAAATAGTATAGATTTTTTTCATTAGTATGAAATGCCTATTTTTTCATTAAGTTTATGATTTATGGGAGTATCTGCTGAGTTTCTCTTTGCTCCTTCCCCACTTTACATTTCAATATAATATATATTCAAGTATTTGTCTTTGATATGTTCATTCATTCATTCATCAATCCTCTATTAATAACCTACCATACAAAAGACAATGTGTACTGGGAGACAAAAAGATAAAATTGAAATAAAAATACTTCTGCCTCAAATAAAATACATTTTTCTTACTCAATAGAATAGACATAAGCAATAAGTGTCCTAATCAAAATTTATTATTTTCAAGGAGAAACAACTTCATTAATTTAATGGTATTTATTTTTCTGTCCAAATATCCCATGTTTAAGGACTTAGAATAAGATTCAAGGATAAGTTTGAGCTTGATATCAGGAAAAAAATGTAAAAATTATGACTTTCTAAAAGTGGAATGGGCTACTTTTGGAGATTGCAGATTACTAGTCAGTGAAAATTTTTGGTATATTACCACTGCAATCATTTTGGGCTATGGGTTGGAATACTGAAGTCACTTCCAATTCCATTATTATCTGATTCTTTTCAATAGTGATCTGAGGATAATCACATCCCCCTACTTCCTTTGTCTCATCCCAAATCAGAATTCTTGCATGCATTTTCAAGTTAAGATGTTTTGATAATTTCAAAGATCTCTCCAAGACTTTCTCTAACCAACCAACAGGCACTTGTTTTATATAAAGAGTACATGTTATCTCTGATGATTGCAGAATTACTGGGTTAAATGTCACCATCTCCCCTCCTCATTATTCCAGCTGTGGAATTAAAAATCTTTTTATAGTAGGAGTTCTTAATCTGAAATCCTAAATTATTGTAATATATACATATAAGTGATAACATAATATATTATTGTGATATTATCCATATATCAAAGCATATGTAGGTATATGTGTATATACATAGATTCTTTTTTTGCGAGGTTTATCAATTGGAATGATACGGTAGTGATGGGGCAGCTAGGTGACAAATTGGATAGAATGTTGGACAGAGTCAAGAAGAATCATCTTCCTGAGTTCAAATCTAACCTCAAGACACTTACTAGCTATGTGATACTGAGCAAGTCCCTTAACCCTGTTTCCTTTAGTTTTCTTATATGTAAAATGTTCTGGATAAGGAAGTGGGCATTCTAATATCTTTGTTAATACAGATCCAAAATGGATCACAAAGAGTCAAACACAACTTAAAAATGGAACAACAACAAAATTTCTATAAGTGTATGTGTGTATATGTGTGTACTAAACTCATTTTGATACCTTGCTTTGGTGTGTATATCTAAAAATATCTATCACATATAGGAGTTTTTAATCTGTTCTTAGCAGTCTGATGAAAGCTATGAATCCTTCTCAAAATTGTTTTTTATAAAAATAAATAGATAAATAAATAATAGAATTACAAAGGAAAAAATATATTGAAATACAGTTATATGGAGAGCTGTAGACCTATATAGGTATAGATATATGTATGTATAAAACTATCCCCTGGTAGGGAATAGGGAGAAAGCTACAAATACTTTCTCCATGTATTGCATACAACCATAAAAAAATATATTGTTTTGTTTTGTGTTTGTCCTTCACTATACTTTGCCAGGTCTGGCTGTCATGGTTTCCAGAGTAGGGGGAATGTTTTTTTCATTGTTATAAAATTCCTCTTTTGGTCATCACCTTTTTCCTTTGGTTGTGAGCCTCTGGAGGACTATGACTTCCTTAATCCATTGAAACTGCTTTAAAGAAGTCTCACTCAATAAAATGAAGATGATAGGGGAAGATTTGTGACTCACCTAACCTTTTCTAAGAATTAATGAGGTTCATTTGCCCAGTTTTCCCATCCTTGCTCATAGCACATGTTTCAGGACCCAGAACATGAGACAAGTGCAGAATACAGAAGGCTGTGTGGTACAATGAGAAGAGCGCTAGCTTGGAATCAAAGTTCAAATTCTACCTTTGTCACTTTCTATTTGTGTGACTCTGAGAATTACGTTAACTTTCAGTACTTTAGTACCAGAGGCTTGCTGAATTCCTTTCCACCTATATTGTTATGACTTTTGTTATATCAAAGTCTAAGCGATTTTTTCTCTTTGATCCAAGAATAATAATTCAAAAAATACTCCTATTGCCTTAGAACCCTATAAATTATTTAAGAAAAAATTCTTAGCTATGGTCCAGCAGTCATTGGAATTTTCCCAATATCACAGGAAACTCAATGAAAAAATTTAAATGTGACTTTTGCCTGTTCCTTATTTACGTGCAGTACCCACTTTCCTGCTTTTCACCTGCCCTCCCCTCCAATCTTCCATTACTCTTTTCTTGATCAAGAGATTATAGCTACAAAATGTCAAGTCTGAAAACCTAGTTTGGAGTCCTTGTGTTGTTACTTTTTAAACTTGAACAAGTCCTTTAAACTTTCTGATTCTAACCTACAAAATACAATGATGATGAGAGCAGCAGTACTAGACCTAATTTATGGAATATTTATGAAGACTGTATTTTCTAAGTCTGAAAATCCTGTATGTTAGCATTTGAATTTTGTGGAAGGGGTAATGTTAATTAAAAGTGCATTTCTAATAAGGGAGATTCAATCACCATACCAAGGGACCAGTGATATAAGATAACTGAATCAAAGAATGAGAATGCAGGATAAGGAGATTTTTTTCCAGGTAAAAAGGTTTATTTGGACTGACTGGATGCTCATCAATTGGAGAATAGCTGAGCAAGTTATGGTATATGAAGGTAATGTAATATTATTGTTCTATAAGAAATAATCGGCAGGATGTTTTCACAGAGGCCTGGAGAGACTTGCATGAACTGATGCTAAGTGAAATGAGCAGAATTAGCAAGTCATTTTACATGGCAAAAGCAAGTTCTGATGGACATGGCTGCCATCAACAATGAGGTGATTCAGACCAGTTCCAACAGTCTTGTGATGGAGACAGGGCAGTGGGACCTGAATGTGGACCACAATACAGTATTTTCACTCTTTTTGTTGTTTGTTTGAATTTTATTCTTTCTTTTTTTTCCTTTTTGATCTGATTTTTCTTATTTGTGGAAATATGTAGAGAGGAATTGCACATAACATATGTTGGATTACTTGCTATCTAGGGGATGGGGGGAAGGGAGAGAAAATATTAGAATACCGTGTTTTGTAAAGGTGAATGTTGAAAATTATCCATGTATATATTTTGAAAAGAAAAAGCTATAATAAAAAAGGTTTATTTGGAACTCTATCAAATCACAAAGGAGCCAATTTTTCAACATAAATATAGTTTTTTAAAATGCGATGAATGTGATTATTTCTAAAAGTTGTAGACTTGCAATAACACAATCTGTATAGAAATAAATCCACTGAAAATGCCTCATTTCTCTAATGCCAGGAGATAAATGACAGCAGCATGTAATATATGGACTCAAAGGAATTAAGTCACACCAATCCCTATAAGTTGTTTGGATGGATATATAATATGCATCTGGTCCTGGTTAGCAGGTCAAAGGTGACAATGAGTACTATAGGTAGCACATCCTTGTCATCTGTTTCTCCTCTTTTGAAAATATCTCATGACAGGTCAGTCTTTAATAAGCAAGAAGTTAAAATATATAAACAAACAATTCCCAAAAGAATAACTGCAAATGATTAACAAGAATATAAACAAATGCTTCAATCACTAATAATAAGAGAACTACAAATCAGAACAACCTTGAATTATTATTATATTCATTTATATCCATTAAATATATCCATTAAATTGTTTAAGCTGATATCACTGATGCTGAAATAGTTGTGGAAAAATCAGCAAACTAATATTTTGTTGCTGGAAATGAGAATATACATATATAACCAAAAATAAGAGAATTCAAAGTAAAGAAACAATGGAAACATTAATCAGGGCAAACATAAATTGATCTTAAAGAAAAGGGGGGAGCCCAATTATAGAATAGGGAGAAGATGAGATTATTGATAAATGACATCAATGAAAATTAATCATCAAGTGGATTTTATTTACTTACAATCCTAAACTGTAACCGCTCTATTTATCTTTTAAAATAAAACTAGAATAACTTTAGACTTTATTTTAGACTTTAGATTTTTAACTTCAAATCACGCTCTTTAATAGGATGCTCCTTTCAGGAGATCCAAAATCCTTAACATTCTTTCATTTTGTTCCTTCGTTAATGTCAAATTAATGTTAACTAACATGAAGCCCAAACCTTCCATTGAATCCTTCCTGAGATCACAGGTTCTTGGGAACCTTAGTCCCAATAAAACAAAACACAATTCAGAGATGTATCTCTTTAAATGAGCCTCCTAAACATTGCTCAGCTAAGCCAAGACAAATCAAAAATTCAAGTCAATAAGCATTTATTAAGCACCTATTATGTTCCACATAGAGCTAAACTCTGGGGGTAAACCGTATCTTCCCTCTAGGATTTCATGTCCTAACGGGGAATATACTATGGGGTTACTGGTGAGAAAGGATGCATAATGCTGGGATTTCTAAATGCAATGCTAACTTTAAAAGGAAATAGAATATTGACTCTAATTATCTATTTCTTTCTTCCTCTTTCTGTCTCTTTGTCCCAGTTATTTCTCTATGTGTCTCCAATTGTCTGTCTCTCTGCTTCTGTCTCTCTCTGTGCATCTTTGTCTCTACTTCCTCCTAATCCAAGATTAAAAGAACCTTTCAAATATCTCAATGGCATAGATTTAGAGCTGGAAAAAACATTAGAAGTCATGTAATTCAGCTATTTTATTTAACAGATGAATATGCTGATGTCAGAGGAATTAAGTAACTAATCCAAGGTGGAATATAAAGTTGGCCACATCCAGGTAAAATAGGAGAGATTTTTCCTAATGTGAAAATCTCATTTGTCCCATGTTGGTAAAACACTTGTTCAATAATTTAAGGAAAATAACAAGATACCATTCATTTGTTATTGTTGTTGTTGCTATGTGACATCTCTGAACTGTATTGCATTCAATGTTTCTATTCTTCAAATTTATCGATGAAGACTACTGAATTATATTATTTTGCAATGATAGTTTTGCTAAAGATGCTAATTTAGCAAATGAAGTTGTTTTTAGTTTGAAATAATAAAATTATAATTTTTTCCAGTATAGCAACATTTATTAGGCAACTGCTGTATGTTCAAAATCTTGTTGGCAAAAGAGATATATAGTTGTATTTTAAGAAAATATAGTCCCTGAAATGGAAGGGTATAAAGTATCTTAAGATAAACAAAAGACTTTATTTTTAGGAGAGTCAATTAGTGTAATTAGAATGTTTATGGAAAATTAAATTGAGTGAAGTTTGAAGAAAGGATTGATGAATCAAGCCAGTTTGGAAACTTGGCTTTTCCAGGAGCAGCTAGATAGTGCAATGGATAGAATGCTGGCCCTAGAGTTAGGAAGACTCATATTCCTGAGTTCATATAGTTTAAAATGCAAATGTATGTATGTATGTATAAGCATAGATATAGGGTATGTGTGTGTGTTTCTCTATACCTATACCTGTACATACACCTATACCTACACACACACACACAAATAAATACACATACACATACACACACATATTTATATACTGTGTGTGAAGAAAGAAAGAGAAAGAAAGAAAAGAAAGAAGGAAGGAAGGGAGGGAGGAAGGAAGGGAGGGAGGAAGGAAGGAAGGAAGGAAAGAAGGAAGGAAGGAAGGAAGGAAGGCAGGAGAGAGGGAGAGAGGGAGGGAAGAAAGAAAACAAAAGAAAAATGAATGAACAATTTAACATGCTTAGGAAGGGAAATCCCCTCCCCCAAATCTAATACTGAAGTATAACCCATCTTCTCAAAAATTTTATTCTTTGAAATTACTTGATGTTATATCATATATATTTTGTATTAACTTATCTGTGCCCATGGTATACTTCATCATAAACTTCTAGAAGGGCAAGTATCATTTTATTTTGTTTTTATATCTCTACTTTCTCGCACATCTCCTTCAAATAGGAAGAGCAGAAGAGGGATATCATTTGTTGAAATGAATCGAACTGATTTTCTATTATCTTAGAAGGCATACTGAATTCATTGTTCAATCATTCCTTAAAGGAAATTCTTCATGGCTAACTTATATCCCTCACATTGCATTCAACATCTGCTTCTATTTGTTCTAATTTCAGCAAAAATGAAGACCATCTGGTTGCCATCCTCCTAAAATCCCTTAGTCTATTTCATATTTAGAGTCATTAAGTTTCTCCTCCTGCTTCACTATATTCTCAGGACCATTCCTTGCAGGTTTTGGGTTCTAATGAGCAGAAGAACCTTTTTTAGGTTTTCCAGGACCTTCTTGCAATGAAGACCACAAGAGTTGTCAAAATAATTAAGAAATGTCCTTTTGCTTCTCAGTGAACATAGTGAATACATGTTTAGAAATAGTTGATGCAATGGGAAGAGCTTCCACTCAGTAACCAGTGAAGTCAAGGGACCTACTTGTGCATCCCGGCTCTGCAAGATTAATGTGTGGCACCTGTCAGATTGGCTAGAATGACAGGAAAAGATAATGCGGAATGTTGGAGGGGATGAGGGAAAACTGGGACACTGAAGCATTGTTGGTGGAGTTGTGAATATATTCAGCCATTCTGGAGAGCAATTTGGAACTATGCTCAAAAAGTTATCAAACTGTGCATATCCTTTGATCCAGCAGTGTTTCTACTGGGCTTATACTCCAAAGAGATACTAAAGAAAGGAAAGGGACCTGTATGTGCCAAAATGTGTGTGGCAGGTCTCTTTGTGGTGGCCAGAAACTGGAAACTGAGTGGATGCCTATCAGTTGGAGAATGACTGAATAAGTTATGGTATATGTGTGTTATGGAATATTATTGTTCTGTAAGAAATGACCAACAGGATGATTACAGAAAGGCCTGGAGAGAATTACACGAACTGATGCTGAGTGAAATGAGCAGGACCAGGAGATCATTATACACGGCAACAACAAGATTATATGATAATCAACTCTGATGGACCTGGCCATCTTTAACAATGAGATGATTCAAACTAGGTCCAATTGTTCATTGATGAAGAGAACCATCTACACCCAGAGAGAGAACTATGGGAAATGAGTGTGTACCACAACATAGTATTTCCACTCTTTCTGTTATTGTTTGCTTGCATTTTTGTTTTTCCTCTAAGGTTTTTTTTTAAACTTTCTTTCTAGATCCAATTTTTCTTGTGAGCAAGATTACTGTATAAATATGTATGCATATATTGAATTTAACGTAGACTTTAACATATTTAACATGTATTGGACTACCTGCCATCTAGAGGAGGGGGTGGGGAGGAGGGAAAAAGTTGGTGCAGAAGGTTTTGAAGGGTCAATGTTGAAAAATTATCCATGAATATGTTTTGTATATGAAAAGGTATAATAAAAATAAAAAGAATGATCTTTATTTGAGATCAAAGAGAATTTTATCTTTGCCCTCAAATTTACAGTAGCCAGAAAAGTATCTGAAGTAGATAAGTGCTTGCTGATTCACTAAGCATATTTTAGGATCTTTATGAAAGTTTTCTATTTTTCTTCTGGAAAAAGAATATCAGATAAAAATAAATTTAAAAAACTAAAAAAAATAATGTGTGGGCAGTTGTGTGTGTGTGAGAGAGAGAGAGAAAGAGAGAGAGAGAAAAAAAAGAGAGAGAGAGAGAAGAGAGAGAGAGAGAGAGAGAGAGAGAGAGAGAGAGAGAAGAGAGAGAGAGAGAGAGAGAGAGAAGAGAGAGAGAGAGAGAAAAGGAGAGGGGGGAAAAGAGACAGAAAAAGAGAGACAGAGATATAATAGGGAAGAGAGAAAGACATGAGATAGAGACAAACAAACAGAAATACAGAGAGATGTTCAAAGACAGAAAGACCTGCTTGGGCAGAGGACATGTTTACTCACTAGGTTCAATTTTCATGATCTGTTAAATGAAAAGATCAGTCTAGATGCTCTCTCTAACCCCTTCCATTACTAAATCTATGATTCTATGACACTTTGGGTAGTTTTGATCCTATCAACTTATATTTTATGGAAGATAACTCCAATATTCTTAGATTTTGAAGTTTATGTTGCTCTTTTTTCATAAAACAAATTATTCAGCCTTTATACACACAGTTGAGAATTTAATGCCCCTACAGACTTTTTTGCACATCTTATCAATGCATCATCTTAATCACTGAGGACAGAGGATGAAATATTCTTCTATTTAGTAGAGAGATAGGAACTACAGGTATGGAGTTTGTTGTTGTACTGCCAGACTTGGTTGCTGTTGATTAGCTTTTGCTTAATTTTTTTCTCATAGATACAGTGAGGTTTCTTTTTGTAAGGAGGAAAGGTGTCCTAAAATCAAAGAATAATCATTTTATGGATATTAAAAATCAATAAATATAAAAATAAAATAAAAGGATTTACCATTTTAATCTTTGAGGATTAAAATGTATTCTTTCCTAAGTTTAATTTTCTTAATCAGAAAATTTGAATTCAAATATCAGCTTTATTGTACTTTACTTTTATGACTGTGGATTAATCACTTAATGACTCTGACATCAGTATATTTGTCTGTTAAATTAAGTAGCTGAATTAGATTTCTTCGAAGGTTTGTCCAGCTCTAAATCTATATTTATGAGATAATTGAATGGTTCTTTTACTCTTTAGATGAGGAAAAAGAGACAGATAGAGACAGAGAGAAATAGAGACAGAGACAGAGAGAAATAGAGACAGACAGAGAGAACTGAGATAAAGAGACAGAGAGAGGAAGAAAGAAATAGATAATTACAGTCGACTTCCTATTTCTCTTTAAAGTTAGCATTGCATTTAGAAACCCCACCATTACACAAAGTTTCTCACCAGTAACCCCACATAATATTCCCCAATAGGAAATGAAGTCCCAGAGGGAAGGTATCATTTTGCCCAAGAGTTTGACTTTGTTGATGGAACATAATAAGTGCTTAATAAATGCTTATTGACTTGAATGTTTAATTTGTCTTGGCATAGCTGAGCAATGTTTAGGAGAACAATTTAAGGATATATATCTCCGAGTTGTGTTTTGTTTTATTGGGACTAAGGCTCCCAAGATCCAGTGGTCTCAGGAAGGATTCAGTCAAAGGTCTGGGCTCACTTGGGTTTCATGTTGGTTAACATCAATTTAATTACTCTGAAGGAGCAAAATGAATGAATGTTAAGGGTTTTGGACCTCCTGGAAGGAGGGCCATATTAAAGGGCCTGACTTGAAGTTAAAAATCTAAAGTTTAAAGTAATTCTAGTTTTATCTTCAGAGATAAATAAAGCAGTTACAGTTTAGGGTTATTAGTAAACAAAATCCATTTGATGATTAATTTTCAATGGTGTCATTTACCAATAATTTCATCTTCTTCCTATTCTATAACTGGATTTTTACCCCTTTCCTTAGGGAAAAATTTATGTTTGCCCTAATCAATATTTATATTGTTTCTTAATCTTGAATTATTTTTTGATTATACATGTATATTAATTATTTAACAGATTTCCTTATGAATCATGTTGAGAGAGAAAAATCACATCAAAAGGGAAAAATCATGAGAAGAAAAATAAAAATAACAAGTGAACATAGCATGTTAGAGCAGTATGAATGAATTCTAAAATAATTTTCAAAGATTCTTCATATCTTTATTATCAGATAAGAAAGGGGAGGTGTGAAATTGTGTTTCCAGAAACAAAGAAAAGTCATCTATTGCTGTAATAATGACTTCGGGTGACTTTGGTTATGAATCTTTTCAGAACCAAATTTATCTAAATAATGATGAATGTTTTGTTTTGCTATTTATTTCATTATCAATAAATTGCATATTCAACAATTAGAATACTATAATATTTACTTAATTATAGGGAAAATATATATATATATATAGAGAGAGAGAGAGAAATATATATATATATTGAGAGAGAGAAACAGAGAGAGAGAGAGAGAGAGAGAGAGAGAGAGAGAGAGAGAATATGTGTGTATATATCAACTAGGTGACACAGTTGAAATCAGTCAGGAAAATTCTTTTTCCTGAGTTCAAATTTCGTTTTAGACATTTGATAGTTCTGTGACCCTGGTAAAGTCACTTAATTCTGCTTGTCATAGTTTCTATACATTCCTGTAAAATGAGTTAGAGAGGGAAATAGCAAATCACTCTATTATCTCTGCCAAAAAACCCAAATGGTGTCACAAATAGTTGGGCATGACTGAAACAATTTAATAACAAAAATAGAGAGACAAAAACAGAGACAGAGAAACAGTTGGAGAAAGACAGAGACAAAGGGCTAGAAGGAGCTAGAGAGGAAGAAAGGAGAGAGAGAGAGAGAGAGAGAGAGAGAGAGAGAGAGAGAGAGAGAGAGAGAGAGAGAGAGAAAGAGAGAGAGAGAGTGTAATAAAAATTACTGGGGAAGATTTCTTCAGTTTATTTAATAAATGACATTCTGATAGAGGTTCCATGCTTTCTTTGTATTTCCAGAATTTAGCACAGTACTTGGAATATAGAAAAAGCTTACCAAATAGTAATTGGTTGCCTGAATGAGTAATTATATAATTTAGAGATAGATTGCATTAACATTAATTAACAAGACACCACCCAAATATATTTCTGAATTATTCTAGAACTCTGGATGCTAATATTAAGTTTGGGAACAGATCAGATTAGGAGCTAAGAGGAGGAACCTGCAAGTAAATATGATCTACCTGACTCTAAACTTTGTACTATATTTTTATACTGGGAGGGAGGGAAAGTGCAAACCAGTGAATTTATCCTTATGAGATCCTCCAGTGTGGAAACTATCCCTCCACTAATTCAACTGGGTAATTCATTCATCTATAATTTATAGTATTACAATGTTTTCCAGGACACTGAGAGTTTCAATTACTAATTTATGTTCACACAGTTGGTGTGTCCCAAAGTAGGAATTGAAACCAAGTCTTCCTAAAGCAGGGAGGGAGAGAGAAAAAATCTGAAACTTAAAATTTTTACAAAAAAATGAATGTTGAAAACTATCTTTACATGTAATTGGAAAAATAAAATAACACTGAGACAAAAAAAGGAAAATAGAAACACACACACGGACATACCACATACACACACATACACAAAGAAAGAAACTAATTCTTATTAAATTGCTAATAAGTCCATTGGGAAATAAGGCTATAGACACCATACTGAAAGAATGTGATCTTAGATAGGTTTAAATTGATCCATGATTTTTCTATAGGGTTTGCATAATATAGTGGGAAAAGTTTTGAATTTGGAACTAGCAACAACAGAAAAACCATGGTGTGACATTGAGTGTGCCACTTAAATTCTCTGGATCTACGTGAAAATTCAGTGTATCACTTAAATTCCTTCTAGCTTTAAATTTATTATAAAATTAAAAAGACACTATCCTAATACTATCTATATTAATGAACTTTGATTGAAGCCACTATTAAGAATTATATTCTTTTATTTGGAAAATGACAGAGAACAAATTAGACACAGAATACTAGTTAAATGATAAGATCAAATTCACTTCTTGATGTCTTCTGCCCTCAAATCCAACCCTCTTTCCATTCTTCCACAATGTAAAGAATATATGACTTGGTGGGAAGAAAATTTCTGGTCAGATCATAATTCTGTCCTTTTATTTACTCTGTGAGCATAAAAATCCCTTATCAGGCTCTCAATTTTTTAATCTTTAATTGATGGAATTGGACCCAGTGACTTCTAAGGTTCTTTTAATATTAAATTATGATCTTTTAATGAGATTATAGGTATTTTTGACTCTTGTTTTAATACCCATATAGTAGATAGAATGTGATGTTTTATAGAGGGTATAATAAATTCAAACTTCAGAAATAGAGTTTTTGAGTAATTAATAATTAACTTATTAATTAAGCTATCCAGCAATCATTAAATTGATGGTCAGTGGTTTCTGCCAGTAATCAAATAAGACTTCTGAGACCCTAAAATATCTTAAATGCCTTCTGAAAGGAAACTCCCATGCCAAATGAAGTTCAACCCTGATTGATGGATATTTAATGAGGAAGTGGGCAAAAAGTCTTCAGCTCCTCCTGCTGAGAATGTGGCTTGATCATGAGATTCAGCAACCTCATTGGATCTAGGAAGAGGAACCATTTCTATATGAACTTCTCCAGATAGTTTTCTCTTTCACGAGATGGGTTGCCCTACTCTCTAATGGAAGAGATCAAGGACTGTGGATTTTATTCCCAAGCAAAGGCTTATCTAGAGGCTATACTTTAAATAAAAATTAGGTTTCCTAGTTAGGTAGAGGAAATACCCTTAAGCAATGAGATCATAGACCCAGTGAATTATTGAAAACCAAGTTATAGCAAAATTTATTCCTCAACCTTGTGCTTTTTGCTAGTGTTCATGCAGCTCCTTCTCTAGGAAGGGCACCAGCTGGAACTGCTGGAAAGATACCTGTCAGATATTTTAAAAATACATTTTTGAATGAATAAGTTATCAAGTGTTATCTGTGAATAAGGAATCAAGTAGGATATGAGGGAAAATGCTCAAAAATTTTAGAACTCAAAAATTTAGTAGAGCCACCTTGGTGTAATGGAGCCAACATTAGATTTGTCTGGTCAGAGAATTTGAGTTCAACTCCTCTGTAACTTATTAATTAATGGTTAGTACAACTTATAGATTAGTACTACTAATAGATTATGTCATTTTTCTTATCTATAATATGCAAAATTAGACTAGATGATGTCAGAGGTCATCACATCTCTTTCTTTCTCATTTCTTTGACCTGAATATGCATGAAATGGGTCAATTTCTTATCTGGTTGATATACTTTGTTCAATAATTTTTTACTTGTGTCTGACTCTTCATAACTCCCTTTGGAGTTTTCTTAGCAAAGATAATAGAGAAATTTGCCATTTCCTTATCCAGCTTATTGTACAGATGAGGAAACTGAGGCAAAGTTAAATTACTTCCTGATGTTTCACAGCTGGAGCCACATTTGAATTCATGAAGATGAGAAGATAAGTTCCAAGCACAGTACTCTGTGCACTGAACCACCTAGATGCCCCTCCTGACCTATTACTAGAGGCAAAAATAAACTACCTACTTCAAAGAATTGTTTTGAGTAGCCAAAGGTATCAATAAAGCCATATGTTTTTGGTAAATGTCTCCTATGTGTTAGATATTGAGTTGGCTCTGATAGATACAAAATCCCAAACAACGAAATAATCCTTGTCCTCAAGGAGTCTGCATTCTATCAGAGTAAATAATGTATGAACATAAATAAATTAAATATGTATGTGTATAAATAAAAGAAATGTCTGGGAAGACTTATTAGTAGTTGGGGGCAGAGGATGGATCAGGAAAGACCTCCTGCAGAAGGTAGCATTTGAGATTAGATTTAAAGAAGTCTGGAAATTGTAAGAGATAGAAGCCAGAAGCATGAAGGACAAGTGATAGAAAAGCACAAATGCAGTAGATGTAATTTCTCCTGTCTGATAAATAATAGCTAAATTTTGACTTGACTGCAAAATGGTAATAATGTGCAGTATGTCAGGAAAGGTATAATAAAGTCAAATTATAAAGGAACTTAAATGTCTAATGAAAGATTTTGCATTAATTTTATAAGTGATAAGGAATCATCTGAAGTTTTTGAGTAAAGAAATAATGTGGTCAGATCAGTCTTCAGAATATGTCTTTGGGAACTATTTAGAGGCTATATTGGAGAAGGCAGTGACTGTAAGTAAGGACATCAATTAGAGAACTAGTGAAATAGTTCAGGTAAGAGGTATGAGTGTCTAAATATGAACTGGTGATAAAAGTAATGGGGAAATGCTCAGCAATTCAAAATGTCCTCAGTATATGTGAACTACTGTTATTATCAATAACAAAAATCATTGCCATATCCAGTAGCAAGAGCATCTGTCATTTCAATCATCCTAAGAAAAGTTTCCTGAAAGATGTGGGGGCTTGTGCTTGGCGTTGAGAGAAGAAGAAAGAAAACAAGAGTTACTCTTTATTTTCTTGCTTACTTTCAGAAGTGTTAGTTTTCTCAAGGGAGCTAAAACAGGAGGTTGAGATGATGGTGAATTGCATAATGGATGTTCAGTTCCTCTAGAGGAGGTGGAGGAGAGATTGGCTACACTATTGGCTGGGCTCCCCATTCCTGCAGATGCTATAAATGAAACCCAGTGAGACTTCTGGAATCTCCATCACTATAGACTGGCACCAAGTACCTATGAGCTGAGCCACATATTTTGTTTAGATTTATTCTCCCCCCTTCCTCAGAACCAAAAGTAGATTTATAAGTTTCACTTCATTATCTTTAGCTTTCATGGTGAATTGACAGATCCAAACATCGAGTTATTATGAAGATGCAAAAATATTCAATATTTACTTGAAAATCAATTTTCCCCTGGATAATACTCTTGATAGAGCAGTGAAGCACTTGAGTATTTTCTTCATTTTAACAGATGAAGAAATGAAGTGTCATCCAAGATTAGAGGAATCAGGATTATGAATCATGATTATAATAGAAAGAACACTAGCATTAGAATTGGAAGGTGTGGGTTTTAATCCTGATTCCAACACTTATTGGCAAGTGTGACCTTGGGCCAGTCATTGGATCATGTCATCATAAATCTTGAAGTGACCTTACATGCTCTTGATTTTTTTTATAATAGCTTTTTAATTTTCAAAATACATGCAAAGATAGTTTTCAACATTCGCCCTTGGAAAACCTTGTGATCCATATTTCCTCCCTCTCTCCCCATTTCTCACCCCCTTAGTAATTCGGTATAGATTAAACATATGTAGTTCTTCTAAACAAATTTCCATATTCATCATGCTGCACAAGAAAAATCATATCAAAGGAGGAAAATAAGAAACAAACAAGCAAGAGAACAACAGCAACAACAACAAAAATGAAAATACTATATTGTGATCCATATTCAGTTCCTATCTTCCCTCTCTCTGGATGAGGGTGGCTTTTTCCATCATAAGTCTACTGAAAGTGCCTTGAGTCACCTCATTGTTGAAGAGAACCAATTCCATCACCGCTGATCATCACATAATCTTGTTGCTGTTGTGAACAATGTACTTTTGGTTTTACTCACTTCGCACAGATGCTCTATTTTAATACCAACATTTCACAAATGGGGAATCTGAGAAGTTTAAGTGATTTCATCAGAGTCACTCAGTTCAGATGCCTTATGTGAAGGGAAATCTTCCAAAGTCAAATGTTTCTTCCACAATCACAAAATGTGTAAAATTATCTTCAAATTACTTAACTCACAGAGCTGTTTTGCTTAATTTAAGAAAGGAATTTATAAGCTGCAACCTACAAATTGAATTGTTCATTATGAGTGGAAATATGCATGATGATAATAGATTTTGGGTAGGAATTGTATTACAAGCTATGAGACTTCAGGCAAGCCACTTAATCTCTATGTACCTTAAGTAAAATGTGGATGAGGGAGGGGATCAATTAATTTTCCATTAAAGCTCTTTTAGGCTTCATATCTGTATCTATAACTTTTAGTTAGTGATCTGGGAAAGCCTCATGAAATTTCATGTAACTTAGTTCTTGAAATATGAAAATATTTCAGCAGATGAAAAGTTGGAAGGAAGACTATCCTAGACAAAAGAGATAGAAAAGAACAAAACATACGGTTCATTTTGCCTGAAATGTATGTAAACAGATAGTAGGAGATAAGGCCAGGATGTCTCGCTTCTGGCATATTATCAAGACTTTTGAGTGCCAGGTTGAATTTGGCCTATTCAGGCAACAATGGAAAATCATTCTTTTTTTGTGTTTGTTTGTTTTTTTCTTTTTTCTTTTGTTTTCCTTCTTCCTTCCTTCCTTCATTCCTTTCTTTTCTTTCCTTTCCTTTCCTTCTTTCTTTTCTTTTCCTTCCTTCCTTCCTTCTTTCTTTTCTTTTTCTTTTCCTTCCTTCTTTTTCTTTTCTATTCCTTCTTTTATTCCTTCCCTCCCTCTTTCCTTCCTTCTTTCCTTCTTTCTTTTCTCTTTCTTTTCTTTTCTCTTCCTTCCTTCTTTTTCTTTTTCTTTTCCTTCTTTCTTTCCTTCTTTCCTTCCTTTCTTTCTTCCTTCCTTCCTTTCTTTCTTCCTTCCTTCTTCCTTCCTTTCTTTCTTTCTTTCTTTCTTTCTTTCTTTCTTTCTTTCTTTCTTTCTTTCTTTCCTTCTTTCTTTCTTTATATGGAAAAGTCACACAAAAGGATGCCTTAGAAAATGCAGTTTCACAAAAGTCTTCAAGGTATTGTTGTTGTTCATCCTTCATTCTCGAAGAGGATCAATGACATCAGAAGGATGAGCTTCACTTTCAAGTGAATTAGATTTAAGTGAGGCAAAACTGTTCAAAGTCATCAACCTTATTCTTTACTCCAATGATTCATCAGAGTCCAATGGCAACATATAGGTTAGGGTCACTGAGATAGCTCAGGCTGCAGTGGGAAACCTTGACCTTTTTAAGCTATGATCTTTCCCATGTTTCAGAAACAACCCGATTCAGTGATTGAAGATGGTCTAGTTTGCCTACTCAAAATAATCAATTTGGGAGAAAAAGACTCTCAGGGTTTCTGATCAGAAGAGAAACAATTGCTGTTTACATCCATTCTAAGTCATCAAAACTCAGACAATAAACAAATGAGACTTGAGCTCAAGCCCAAGCCGTGGGGACCTATTATTGGCCAATCTGTGAAAGCCGTTGTGTTGGGGTTTAAAGGCAAAGTCAACTAGGTGCTATTGAATCACATTGGGCTTTAATAAGCATGATTTTTGATAGCTATATTTCAAGAAATCATAATCACATTAAACAAAAGAATTAATTGTCCCAGTTTTTCTGGGGAAAAATGGAATAAATGGTTAGGAAGGAAAAGAAAAAAGAAAAGAAAAAAAATCTAACCACTAAAACCACAAAATATCTTGTGAAGTATAAATAATCAAAATTATGTTCCTTTGGACAGAGCACACACATATAAGGATATGACTCCCCATGCGGACAGATGCAGAGGAAGTAAGAAGGAAGGAAGGAAGGAAAGAAGGAAGGAAGGAAGGAAGGAAGGAAGGAAGGAAGGAAGGAAGGAAGGAAGGAAGAAAGGAAAGAAGGAAAAAAGGAAGGGAGGGAGGGAGGAAGGAAGGGAGGGAGGGAGGAAGGAAGGAAGAGAGGGAAGGAGGGAGGAAGGAAGGAAAGAAGGAAAGAAGGAAGGAAGAAAAAAGAAAGGAAGGAAGGAAGGAAGGAAGAGAGGGAGGGAGGGAGGAAGGAAGGAAGAAAGGAAAAAAAAGGGGAGGAAGGGAGGAAATAACAGCAGTGTCCAAGTGAAAATGGTCAATTGGGTGCCCAGTCAGGCAGCTACTACTATGCTGAGAGTGTTGTTCACCATTCATTCTTAAAGAGGACCAATGACAATAGGAGAATGATGTCTTGAGTTGCAAATGAATTGCATTTAATTGAGGCAGAGATGAGCAATCAGGATATATTAGAAAGAGAAGGATATAGAAAGTGAGAGCTCAGTCTCTTGAAAAAAAAAAAGCAGAATAATTATAAAGAGAAAAATGAGAAAAGTTAATGCTGACCTAAAAAGAATGGTAGGAATAGAAGTGAAAGGGAATGAAAGATATTAATGAAGTTGAAAACTTGGTTAGTTCTTCACTCTAATATTGTCACATTCAGCTTTTTATACTTGGATAGTTTTTGTACAGGCAGGTGTAACTTAATAAATAGTTGGTTGATTTGTGTGTGTGTGTGAGTGTGTGTGTACAAGAAGTACCACTCAAATCCTGCAATGGAGAAGTGATTTCATCAAAATACATCTTTCCTTCAATAGTGCAGATTGCTACCCATATCTTTCTTTTGTGGTTATCGTCTAAGTCCTTTTGTAAATCCACATAGGTAATTGATTCTTTCAACATTGTAGGGCATTTCCCCACTTTGCTTTGGCACTGTGAGAATGCATGTGAATAGTTATTCTCTTCATTTGTTCTCCCAACACAACCAATCATTTTTTGAGATGTTAGGGCACTTAACCTCTTTTTTAGGTCTTAATGTCTTTGTTTATAAAATAAGAAGGTTGTATTCTTTGATCTCTGAGGTCCCTTTCAATTTTAGAGTTTGATTGTATGATCAGTCATACATTTAATAAGTATCATCATTAATCATCTTATTATGGCTCTATTATAATTATCTATTATCTATATTATTCATCTATATTACATATTATAATGTATTATATATTGGATAATTAAGTATAATAGAAAACATGCTATTATTATAACATGAGCATTTAATTATTATTAATTATAATTAATTAATTAGCAATGAACAATAACCAACAATAATGAATAATCACAGAGTTTATACAGCTTAGTAAAGTGCTTAGAAAGCACTTTACACATGTAATTTTGCTAAATCCTGAAAACAACCCTATGAGGCAATAGGTATTATTATCTAATATTACAGATTAACAAATTGAGGCTGAAAAAGTTTGTTATTTATTCTGGTTCATAAAACTAATAAGTACCATAGGCGGCATTTGAACTCAGATCTCCCTGACTCTAAAGCCTCTGTGTCATTTACTTTCCCCATTTCTTTGATTACATTTTAAGAACACTTCTCCTTTGTAATACCTTATCTGTAATGTGTCATATACCTCATTCATACCCTCTTAGAATTCTTTATCACCCTTTGGGCAGCACTTGATTTTTTTTTTTTCTCCAGAGACCATAATATTTTAAGACTACCAGTCATTTGAGAACAGTGGCAATATATTGTGCTTTCGTTTCAGGGAAAAGTTTGGAACTTTAAAAAACACACCCACACACATAAACACATACAAAACACTTTACAATTTCACAATTCCCCAAAGACACCCCTGGTTCCTCTTTTCCTGCTTCATTTTGGATCTAATCTTATCCATGTCTTTTCAATTCTGTATCTTGAAGAATGAGTTCTGAAGATTGTTCTTCAAGTGCATTTCATATTTTACCCAAAATTATCCACTTTGATGTTGTATTTGGATAGTTAGGCCAAACTCAAATTATGAGTTTCTTTGTAGTATTTGCAGCATTCTATAGCTTGATCATCCAATGTAATCCACAAATTAAAGACACAAACAAACAAACAAACAAAACATTTGGAAGACCTTATTGTCTAAAGGGAATCACTACTTGGATTAAAGACTGAATACACTCCATTTCCATAGAAAAAAATCTCTGAAAACTAACTCTCCTAACTTAATGATGTACTTGCTATTAGTGAATTTGGGATCTTTAAATTAAATTATCTCTGATATTATATTTTTCAAGGATTCATATGATTTTGACAACTGCTTTAAAGAGATTTTTGGGAAAGACTTTTAAAGCAATGTTTTTCTCTACCAAAAAAAATACTTTATTAAGTATTTTTCCAAGGGAAAAAACAAAAACAAAACAAAATAAAATCAAAAAAAGGATAAGAAGTTATTAGATTTCCTATGTTATTAAACTATTTGCCTGATTGAAAAGATAAACTCTATTATAAAATATCATTTATTAAGAAGTGCCTACTCTTTAGTTTATCAAGATGTTTATAGATTGGGCAATTAACTAGATGGCATGGTGGAATGAGTGCCAAGTCTAAAATCAGGAAAACTCATCTTCCTGAATTCAAATTTGACCTCAGACACTAGATATGTGACCCTGTGCAAGTCACTTAACCCTGTTTGTTTCACTTTTCTCATCTGTAAAATTATCTGGGGAAGAAAATAGCCTACCACTATAGTATCTTTGCTAAGAAAACACTAAATGAGGTCACAGTGAATTGATCATAACAAAAAAAACCTGAACAGTGGGAAAAGTAAGGTAATGAGTCAGTAGTTATTGATATTTAGGTCATATTTTTTCAATTGTGGGATATTTTTTCAACTATTAAATACTTATTTTCTTTTTCTCCTCCCTACTCAATAATAATAATAATAAAACCTTTGTAATAAATATGCATTTTTAAGTAAAACAAAGTACTTTGGGGCCTTGCTCAAAATGATTGTGTCTCACTCAGCATAGTAATTTTTGCATAGAAATAATTCATTTCTTTTATATTAAGAAGTTGATTGTATTTTTCATCATTCTCAGGAATCATGGTGGATTACTGTATTGATCAGAGTTTAAGACTAAAATAGTATTTGCAGTATTGTTAAAATGTAAATTTTCTCCATCACTTCATAAAAAATCTCCAGTTTTTTTGCAACTAACACTTTTATACTTTCTTATGCAAAAAACATTGCTTGATCAAATTAGGTAATATGTATAAAGCTCTTAACACAATGCCTGGAACCAAATAAATGCTTATTCTATCCCTTTGCATCCCTCAGGGGATGAGCACACCTTAGCTTCCCATCCTTTGCCTCTACAAAAACAGTTACTATATATATGTCTGTACACGTAAGTCCTTTTTCTTTGATATTTGATATATTGGCGTGCCAGTGGGTGGAAAGTTGTTCACAGTTTAATAACTTTGGGTAAATTGTTCCAAACTACTGTCCAGAATAGCTGGACTAATTAACAGTTTCATCAATAATTCATGTATGTCTCTGTCTCCAGCCCTGCCTTTCCTATCCCTACCAATGGTCACATGTTTTTGGTATTGGTAAAGTCCAAGATTTTTGGATGCTTTTGGTATCTTTGCCTTCAGAATTGTGTTGCTTCTGTAAATATTTGGTCTAGTTTAACTGATTCTCTTGTCTTTGTTTTATTTCATGCTGTTTTTATTTCCTCCACATCTGGTATTGATGTTAAAATCCACATGTTGTGGTTCCACTGTCCTGTTGGCAAAGATAGTTCATTATGAAAATCTTTGTGGATCTTTTAGTTTAGAAAATAAGTACTTTGCAAATATTTATGAGTACACCATGCAAGATATTTAGATATGCTCTGACATGTTTTAACCATCTTTGGATGTATGATGAAACCAAATCTGACAATTCCTTTATTTGACTTTCCTGGGAGAAACTTGAAGTTATACTCCTACTGTTCTGTGACTTCCTTCAATCTTATTTTCCTCAAACATGGCCCAGATGACTTCTCCACTTCCATCCCAGTTATCTCAAACAATTAGTGCTTCCATCTCGGCTGCTTCTTCCTTTAATTAAAGAGTTCCTCCCCAGAAACTTAATTTGGGGAAGGATGCCCCACTTCCAATCCCAGCCATGAATGCTCCAACACAGCTCAGTCTAGGACTCTGACTACTTCCTGACCTTGCCTATCAATATATTTCTTTTATAACACTCTCCCCATTTTCAATTTCTTAAATGTTGTCTTCCTTCATTAGAATGTAAACTCCATGAGGAAAAGGACTTGTTCTCCTTTTGTATTTATTTGTTTCCTAAGTGTGTCTATGCCTGGAAAAAAATATTTTTTCACTCATTTACTCTATATAAACATCCATGCATTCCATTTTCTTTCTCTCTCCCTCCCTCTCTCTTTCTCTCCCTTCCTCCCTCCTTCCTCTCTCTCTTTCTCTCTATCTCCTTCCCTTCCTCCTTCTCTCTCTCTCTCTCTCTCTCTCTCTCTCTCTCTCTCTCTCTCTCTCTCTTTCTCTCTCTTTCCCCCACATATCATCTCTGTTATCTGCTATTAATTTATTTATGTTTCTATTTGTCTATCAACTTATCTGCATATATGTCTCTCTATCAATTTGCCTTTCTACCTACTTGTCTATTTATCAATTTGCCTTTTTATTTATTTGTCTATCAACTTGTCTATCTATCATCTATTTATCTATCACATTTTCTTTCTATTTGTCTATCTTCTCTCTCCCTCTTGCTCTTCTTCTCTCTTTTTTATCTCTCTTTCTCATTCTATCTGTTCTGACTTATCTGTTCTGTCTGCCTATTTATCTTTTATTTTATTGTTTTACCCAATACACATTTTTAAAGAACAGAAATATAAAATATGGTTAGGGAGCATATTCGATAATCAGCATATTAGCTTATAAGTGCTTTAATTATGGAAGTGGGAGTAAAAATGAAAAATTTATAATAACATAAAGCACAACAGCAGAAATATTAACTTTGTATTCCTCATAAAACCTAGGTAATAGAGGTTAAAGCAGTAACATTTCCTAAATGAGGAAATGATATTTGAGAGACACTGAAAAGAATAAAATCAATGGGCATTTGTGCCTAATTAAATGGGCAAGGAAAAAAGAGGTATCAAAAATAAACCAATTTAGAACCCAAGGTTAATAGGAAAATGGTATCTTCAAATCAGTTCCAATAGAACAGTAATGAATTGAACCAGCTACACCCAGCGAAAGAATTCTGGGAGATGAATATGAACCACTACATAGAATTCCCAATCCCTCTATTTTTGCCCACCTGTATTTTTGATTTCCTTCACATGCTAATTGTACACTATTTCAAAGTCCAATTCTTTTTGTACAGCAAAATAACTGTTTGGACATGTATACTTATATTGTATTTAATTTATACTTTAACATATTTAACATATATTGGTCAACCTGCCATCTGGGGGAAGGGATGGGGGGAAAGAGGGGAAAAAATGGGAACAAAAGGTTTGGCAATTGTCAATGCTGTAAAATTACCCATGTATATATCTTGTAAATAAAAAGCTATAATAATAAAAAAAGATGGTATCTTTAACACAAATATGGAAGTTAAGACGAGTTAGGTTGGTGGTTGGAGAGGGAAAAAGATGACAAGTTCAGACACTCTGGAGGAACAGAAATACCAGCAGAAGGCAGTCATAAATGCAAAATTATCATCATTATCATCATCAACAACCACTACAACAAGAAGTATTTATTAAGTGCCTGCTATGTTCTAGCCATTGCAGCTTATCTAATCTTAGTTAGTTAGTTCTTCATTATATTAGGTGCGTCTGAGATTTATTTAAATGGAATTGGCAAAGAAGAATCCTCTGCTTGGGGATCTGCCACATCACTTGGATAACCTATCTCTTGGTCCTGGAGAGTTTATTTTCCTGCTCTTTAAACCATTTTCACTGCCTTTACTTTACCATGATGAGACCTGTGCTCTGTTTACTGGATTAATAAGAGCCAACCAAACCCAGATTAGAATGTCAAATGGGTTTTTTTTTTCTTTCTAAGTCTGTCTGGGAAACATAAGCAGCTGTAAAGTGTGAGGTCATGAAATAACAACTGAGTGTCTAAAGCCCTTTGAAACAAATCTCTAATTTTGTAGATAGATAGATTGAAATCATATTTTGCGCCTTTGCAAAGGGATACATAAACAGCCAGTCTTCCAAATGATATTTTTTCCACGCCCCATTGCTCCAAAAAGTTGTCTTCACATGCATTTTGAATTCTCTAGTGAACTAGAGGATGCATGTTTGAAAGAAAGCAGGACTCAATGGCAAAGTTCTTGTTTGCTTTGCCTCTGAGTTTTCCACAGGAGAAAGGAAACATTTGGAAGTCTGTTCTGGGCAGTAGAAAAGTCATTTGGAAGGAGGAACTAGTGGCAAAATGGAAAGGGCATGCACAACCAATAGAAAGGGAAAAAAAAATCCTGTAAAGAATAGCTATTGGAATCCAGAGGTGATCTAGCCAAGGAAATCTGCCATGAAGCATTCCTTTCTCAATAAATAGAGTTGCAGATTGTGTTTAAAGTGCTGGAAATGTAGCAATGGCTGACTATACCAAGCAGTGTGCATTTTACAATAAAGCTTGAGGGTTCAATGCCAAATACTATATTCATATGGAGGGCAATAAATATTTTACTTTTCTTTAATGTGATCAATTTTTACTCCAAGATGATTTTTTAAAAGTAGTGTTAATCTTCAGACTTGATGAGAGATGTTATGCTCACTGACGTGAATTTACCTAAAAGATATCATTCTCCCTTAGGAAAAGTGGCAGTAATTTGATAATCAGTATAATCCAGTATTGGTGAATTGGAATGGGCCAGAACTCTGGAAAAGGATACTTGAAAGAAGTTGTTAACTCAGTGGAACTGATGAGACAATGGTTATCTAGTTTAACATGGTGATTAACAGTTCTCTAGTTCAGTACATGTACTTAGTGCTTAATATAGTTTTCTACAAGCTTGACACCCATGGTGATGTAATTATAATTGAGTATATAAGAGCCAACAAGGACTGGACCAGGGACATTCCATCTTTGAACAGGCTCCTGGTGGCTCTCCTTCATTTCTCCACTGAAACCAAGTCCCGTCTGAAGGCTCTCCAGAAAGCTAGCCAGGCCCCAAATGAAGGAGACAGACTGTGAAAGAGATAATAAAGAATTTGCACTTTATCCCTGGCTATTCTTGTGATGATTACTCAGCTGAAAGGTAGGCTGGTCTCAAGACCTCCAGAAAACCAACCAGAACACTACAGTAAATGATTAAGTCAGGAGGTTTTAAATTGGGGTCCATGAGCTTTTAAACAAAAAAAGCTAGATTCTAGTTTTTACATAATTGTTTTTTTAATGTACTCCCATATATTTTATTTTACATATTATAAAACAATGTTTGAAGAAGAGTTTCATCAATCTCAATAAACTGTTCAAAGGATCTGTGATAAATTAGAAGTCCCTGATGATTAATTTAAAACTAATAGAAAGTTCATTTTGCTTTATAAATAACAATGAGTGTGCCCAATAATAACCAGAAAAATCTTTCATACCTTTTAGAAAATGAAGAAATTACATGATTCTGATTATGAAAAGTACCCCCTAAAACAACAACACAATAAAAGCCAACACCAGAAAAGTATTCCAAACTTGTTTTTAATAAGGCTAAAAACTCTAATTCAGGCTTTCTGATTCCAAGAGTTTCTCACTATCACATCCTATTGTGTAATGGGTCTGCCTAGAAGGACTTCATCTGGAATCAATGATGACTCACATCACATCACACACATTCTTACACTCACCTTACTGTGACTCAGTTGCTTGTGAAGTGAGGTACAGGAACCAAGAGAGAGTGTGATATTTGAACCTCTAGAAATTTTCTTTAAATTCTCTTAATGAGTTGAAGTAAAATAATCTGGTGCTATAAGAGGCTCTTGAATTATCCTAGTAGGTGACTGAGTACCATATATTACTAATATAGAATTCCAGAATATCCTTTGACCACGTCAATTATGGAATGGTTTTTATTTCTATAAATTTGATTCAGTTCTCTATGTTTGAGAAATTAAGTCTTTTTTTGATTAAAGCTGTTTATTTTCAAAACATATGCATAGATGATTTTCAATATTCACCTTTGCAAAACCTTGTGTTTTTCTTCCCTTCCCGCATGCCCTCCTTTAGATGGCAAGTAATACAATATGTTAAACATGTGCAGTTTTTCTATACATATTTCTACAAATATCATACAGCACAAGAAAAATCAGATCAAAAAAGAAATGAGAAAAAAATGCAAGCAAATAACAACAAAAACTGAGTCCTCTCAGTCCTCTCTCTGAATACAGATGGTTCTCTCCATCATAAGACCATTGAAATTGGGCTAAATCACCTTGCTGTTGAATAGAATCCATCAGATTGACCATTATATAATCTTACTGTTGCTGTGTTCAATGATCTCCTGGTTCTGCTCATTTCATTAAACTTCAGTTCATGTAAGTCTCTCCAGGCCTCTCGGAAGTCATCCATTTCTTATAGAAAAATAATTACATAACATTTATAATATAACTTATTCAGCCTTTCTCCATTCAGTTTCCAGTTTCTTGGAACTACAAAAAGGACTGCTACAAATATTTTTGCACATTTTGGGTCCCTTTTCCTTTTTTATGATCTCTTTGGAATACAGATTCAGTAGATACACTGATGCATCAAAGGAAATGCATAGTTCGATAGCCCTTTGGGCATAGTTATAAATTGCTTTCCGGAATGGTTGGATCCGTTCATAATTCCACCAACAATGTTATCAGTGTCCCAGTTTTCCCACATCTCCAACACTAATCATTATCTTTTCCTGTCATTTTAGCCTATCTGAGAGGTATGAGGTGGTTGGTACCTCAGAGTTGTTTTAATTTTGAGAAATTCAGAGAAACCTACAGTTATGACTACTATGTATTTTTCCACATCATATTTTTCTACCTAAAAAGTAGAAACATTTTACTGTTTCCATGCCCAAAAATGTTTTGCTTCTGTTTTTACCTCTTGTAATCTGCCAATCCCTCACTGCACTCCTTCATCTTCTCTTATCCTCTTCTTTTCCTACTTACCTGTAAGATAAGGTAAGGGTAAGATAGATTTTTATATCCCATTGAATGTGTATGCTATTCCCTTTTTGAGCCAATTCAGCAAAAGAGAAAATTGTGAAGTATTCGACACAGTGTCTGGAATATAATATGAACTTAATAAATACTAGTTACTATCATCATCATCATCATCATCATCATTATATCATCTTATTTAATCTAAAAATTTCTACAATAGACTCAACAAGGCATTGATATTTTTAAAATAGCCATCATAGAATTCACTTTCTTCATCTGAAAAATAAAAAGATTGAACTTAAAGGCTGCTAAATTCTTTCAAAATGCTGAATTCATAGTCTTATGTCTTTCCTAACTCTTTTTAAAGAGCAAACACTCCTATGTTTGTGTTTATTTAGTTTTTTTGGCTGCTGTTCTAGATAAAACTAGCTTGGAATTATAAGGGAGGGCAGATGGGAGATCTGGATTTTTTTTCTTTAACTGGTGAAAGGTTTTATTTATTTATTTGTTTGTTTGTTTATTTATTGAGAGAGAGAGAGCGAGAGCGAGAGAGAGACAGACAGACAGAGACAGAGAGAAAGAGAGACACACACAACGAGAGAGAGAGAGAGAGAGAGAGAGAGAGAGAGAGAGAGAGAGAGAGAGAGAGAGAAAGAGAGGAAGGGAGAGGGATATTATGTACCTAAATGTTGTGTGTGTATATATATACATGTATATGGTTATAAATATATATCTATGTATACATATGGATATATGCATGTCATGATGTCATGTGTCTATAAAATTTTGTATATGTATGTACAGGGATATATGCATGTATATGTGTGTGTATATATATATATATACATATATATATATGTATGTATGCATGTATATTGCATTTCAAACTATAATGTTTATTTCTCATTGATCTCTGAAAATTCTACCTTGTCAGTTCTCAAAGGAGTGTGGAGGTAAAGCTGAAAATAATTGCAGAAACCACATGGTCCAAAGTACTTCATTTTGAAGACAGAAACTGAATCTGTCCAATAACACATAGACAGTAAATAGCAGATGCAGGATGCAAACCCAAGTCCTATCATTATGTGCTCTTTTCATCAAACAACATGGCTCACTCTTTCTCCTGATCACACCAGCCATCAGACTGCATACCTGTCTCTCTTCCTTTTACACTAGAATCTTGTGGTAGTAGGTAATAAGTCAAAAGAAAACTAATCTAGAGAAAGTGTGCTATGACAAGGTACAGATTTGCACATTTCTTGAGAGTAGAGACTTGGCTTTATACAAACTTTCTTTCTCCTCCAGTGCCTAACACAATGTTTTGTATACAGTAAACACCTAAGTGTTTATTTTATTGGTTTGGGATTCCATCTTTAATAGTTATTTTTGTTTGTTTTGGGTTTTTTTAAATGATCAGTGGTTTCAGTCATGTCTAACTCTTCATGACTCCATTTGAGTTTTTCTTCTCAAAGACACTGGAGTAATTTGTCATTTCCTCCTTCAGTTCATTTTATAGAGGAGGAAACTGAACTAAATAGACTTAAGTGATTTTCCCAGAGTCTCAGGGCTAATAAGTGTCTGAGGCCAAAATGGTAACTCATCTTCCTGAATCCAAGTCTGGCATTTTATCTGTTGTGTCACCTAGCTACCTTCATTAATTGTTTATTATATGCTGGACACTGGACTAGGATATATAAATATAAATGTAAGACAATCTTTGCCCTCGGGGAACTCAGATTCTGTAAGGAAGCTATAACATTTTATATGATAGCTAGCTGGACAGATAAACAAATAAATGATATATAAATAGATACATACATAATACATAATTAGTATATAATAGATGAAAGTTGAGAGATAGAGGAGATAAATACATTTATATAAACATACATATGTAGAAAGATAGATAAATGATAGATGATAGATTGATGATAGAAAATTAGAAGCTATTAAGGAAAAAAAAGACCAACTTGTACAAAATTATTTATAACAGCTCTTTTTTGTGATGGCTAAGAACTAGAAATCAAAGGGATATCTATCAATTGGGGAATGGCCAAACAATCTGTAGTATATGATTGTGATGGGATATCATTATAATATTAAGAAATGACAAATAGGGTGCTTTTTTAGAAAAACCTGGAAAGAATCGCATGAAGTGAGAAAAATCAAGAGAACATTGTACACTGTAACAGCAATTTTGCATGATGATTAACTGTGAATGACTCAGATTTTCTCAGCAATAAAATAATCACTGCCCCCCCCCCCAAAAAAAAAGGCAGATGGAAAAGGAGAAAGGGGAAACTACAAGAGAAATACAAATTTGCTTCAGGGAATGAGAGTACACTACCTGGAAGAATCAGCATTGGCTTTTTGAAGGAACTGGCACTTTGGCTGACACTTGAAAGGAAGACGAGAACACAGAATTAAAGCTAAAAAAGGAAAACATCACTGAGTCCAGCTTCTTGAATTCAGAGATGAGGAAACTGAGACATATAAAGTTTGTCTTAAATCAGGAGAAAAGATAAGGAAAAAAGTGTCAAGTCTGGTCTTCTCCACACACTTAGACCCACATTCCTGTTCTTCTTCCTGCATCCTATCACTCTAAATAGGGGATTTGAACCTAAGTTCCTGACTTCTGTGCAAGATGCAAAAGAGAAAAGGGAGATTTTCCAAGTGTCAGATCTTTATACATCTTCACAATATGGGTTGCTTTGATGTTGCAGGGTTATTACTTTAAAAATATATTCTCAATTTAACATCATATAGATTTACATGTTTTTATGGAACTAGAACATTTTTCTAAAATGTTTGTGCTTTTTAGTCCATATTAAATAGCTGTCTCTTATGCAGAGAGTAAAAAATCATGTCTATTTTTGATGAGAATATCCAGTGTAATAACCAGATATCAAATATACCATTTTCATCTGCTCAGTAGGACTAGGACTCTGACCGTGGTAGGCTTTCAGGAGCAATGCCTCTAAGTACCCAGAATTGGTAGAATTGGTAAATAGAGATCAAAAAAGGGCCCTGTGAGGTTAGTTGGAAAAAGTCCCAAGAATCTCCATTACAATTTGGCCCAGAAGGACCAGTTGCAGCAATTTAAAAAAAAGAGCATCCCATGTGCATGTTTCTATTTTTATATACACAAATTAGTTTGTGAGAAGATGGAGATTTATTGGAAAGGACACTGGATTTGAAGTTGAGACTGACTTTTTTTCTGATGTTTCTGCTACCTAAGTCCTAGGACCTTGAGCAAGGCAATAAGGCTAGGAGAAAGGGTGAAATTTTATAGTTCAGGATGCAGTGTTGTATAGGAGAAAAGACTATATCTCTGGATAGACTTATTTTCAGCTCCCATTTCTGATTCTATTTACCAGAATGGCCACAGTTTTTTAAAATAACAGTTTTTAATGTTCAAAATACATATAAAAATAGTTTTCAAAATTCACTCTTCAAAACCTTATGTTCCAAATTTTTCTCCCTCCCTTCCCCCTTCCTCCCTCCCTAGATAGCAAGTAATCCAAAATATGTAAAATATGTGCAATCTTCTATGCACATTTCTACATTTATCATGATACATAAGAAAAACCAGATGAAAAAGAAAAAAAAAATGAGAAAGAATTAAAAAGCAAGCAAACAACAACAAAAAGGTAAAAATACTTTGTTGTGATCCACATTCAGTCCTATAGTTCTTCTTCTGGGTGCAAATGGTTAGAGGCCACACTTTTAACCTCCTATACCTTAACTTGCTTCATCTGTAAATTTGGTTTGGACTAAGTTGCACTTTCAGCTCCAGAGTTATGATACTATGAATAAGACTGAGTAGTAATTGCAACTAGTTATTCAAGTCTATCCACTAGGGAGAATGGAGGCCAAATTATATTGATAAAGTTCTGACACTTTGCTGCTGAGGGGTATTCATAAGAAGGACAGGAATGTGGGCCTAAGTAGATGGATGGTGAAGACCAGACTTGACCTTTTTTTCCTTATCTTTTGTCCTGATTTAAATTCTTTTGCAACAAACCCAGACAGGGTTTTGTGGGCATTAAAGAGGGGTTACTGTAATATATACATAGGATTAAAAAAGGAATCTAATCTTAGACAGGAAGAAGAGAAGGTGGAGGAGAAAAAGAAGAAGGAGGAAGAGGAGGAGGAGGAGGAGGGGAAAAGGAGGAGAAGGAGAAAGAGAAAGGAAGGAGGAGGAGGAGGAGGAAGAAGAGGACGAGAGGAAGAGGAGGAGAAGGAGAAAAGAAGAAGAATTTTAGAGAAAGAGGAGGAAAATATCAGTACAATCAAATATAACCCATGTTATTGTTGTTGATCATTCTTCATTTTCAAAGAGTATAAATGACATCATAGGTCATGTCTTGACTCTTGAATGAATTGGATTTAAGTAAGCTAGAGTGTGCAGTCATCAGCCTTATTTTTTGTTCCAGAGTCATTGAAATACAGTGACTAGACAAAAGTCAGGATGATTGGCTGGAATACAGTGACCTGCCTTATCTCCCCAATTCTAAGCACTTCACAGTACCTGTTTTAGCCATCTTTGTGCCCATTGGAACCAATTGTTTTCATCTACCTATTCTGCAGGGGAATGATGCTAGACATATCCATACTCATTGACAGGTTTTGAGGTCTGTAATTTACCCTCCAATTGTTTAACCCATCTTTTTAGATGGTTTACCAAGGTGTGGTTTATAAGCATGCTATAGCTTCTTAGTGCCAAAGGTGCCAGTTGGGTACCAGGTAAAGACCAAAGGTAAATAAGCAGCCCTGAAAGGGGATAGGAAGCCCTCAATCCAGAAGATCTGGTCTTTCATGAACACTTCATACTTTTCATTTGATAGAGGCTAGAGTCAGAACCAGCACCCAGGTTTGAATTCTTTCCAGTATTCCATACTGCCTTGCTTAAGGAAAAGTTATTTAAACTTTGTCTTGTTTCCTTCCTTCCCAAAAGTAAATCAATTATCCTTGCTCTGCTACTTCATGTGAATTATGATTACCAAATTATTAATGATCAATGTGAAAGAGTTTTGAAAGATATTCCTAAAGAATTATAGAAAGGCCAGATATCATTCCCATTTTTAAAAGATGATAGATAGATAGTAGCAAATATTTTTTAACTTACATAATTTCAAGTTGATACTGTTTTTTATGATTTCTGTAACTTCCCAGTGACTTCTCCATCTTCCTCATAGAATCTATGATTGCAACAGATCAATTGCAATCAAATGGAACAAATCATCACATTGTCTATATCTGACAACATATAATAGTATACCTCTCTCCAGAAGAAAAAGACAAATTGTCTTAATCTCAGTTTTATGGAAACAGGATTTAGCTAGTAATTTTCCAAAAGAATCTCTTTATTTTTCATCTGAATCTGACCATTTGATATTTATAAAAGTAGTTTGTCTTTGTGGATAGTGCTTATGGGGGTTTGAAAAGAAAGAGACAATGGATCCAAAAATATGAGAAAGATCACAGCAGAAATCTCCCAAATATACATTCCATAGTCTTCTTTATGTCCCTATGATCCTCTATTTTGGGCTAAAATCAGGTAAAGGAGAGAGAAGATATATGCTTTGGGGAGTTGAGATTGGGGTAAGAAAGCTCATTCCTCCTGGGCCAAGAACTCTGCCCACCCCAGGAGGGAGAGTCTGGCTCACCCTTTTGGAATGTGCCTATTAAATACTTTACGTCCTAAGGTGATGGATTAGTTTACTTAACCAACAAAGGGAGCATTTTATCCCCACTGTAAAAGCATGATTTGTAACATGGTAAACTGGTGCTTGATACATCATCCTTGGAGAAAAAGAATTGGATACAGTTTGGAAGAAAAAAGAAGGATTTGTCCAGGTACTCAGGGTCCTGTTATCGAGCCCATGGGATCAGCAGAAATTCACAAATAACATTGAAAGCTATCTTTGAACTGCATTCAGGTGAGCAAGATGAAATATAATCCTTCTTGTTTCTCCTGTGTAGGGTAAGATTTAAAACATAGAAACAAAGGCAAAATCTGTATGGGTCCTAATAGAATTTGAGAACAATTTTTAAAATATATATATATCTATTTCATGAGGTTGAATTGAAATTAATTTAGATTCCTCCCATCTTAGCATTCATTAGATTTTAAAACTCTTAAAAAAGGGGGAAAAAGAAAAAAATATTTGCCAAGCAAAGAAGTGAAGTAGTGTAAAAGAACGTGCACTGTAATAGATAGCATATTTTAAGGGTAAAAGGTAAAATATTCCAATTGCTATAAATTCTTGAATTTGTAGAAATAGGCAATTCTAAGGATCTTAAACTCCCGATTTTTGCTCTTAAGCTTAGTTTTATCTGGAAAATTGAGTATATAGAGTATAAATCAGAGAGTATTACACTGACTACCTGGAGTATATGAGGTTGAGCTGTGTCAATATTTTGTATATTAACTAAACTTTCAATCTCTGTTCACTATGAAGGGTTTATTCACTGAATGGTACCATAGCAATCCATGGCAATGAGGCATTAGCAAAAATAAACATATAAAATCAACTTGCTTGAATATAATCTGTTTGCACATTTCCTCATCTATGAAATGAATGGAGTAAACTGAATGGTCTGTAATTTTTTTTTCATCCTTAAATCTTTAATCATATAATCCAACACTCACAACATGCCTATGAGGTGGATACTGAATAGATTTATGATTATATTTTAACAGGTGAAAAATATGATCAGAATGGTAGAGTGATTGAAAGGTCACACAGCTGATAAATACCAGCAGCTATAGGATTCCAACCCATAAGATTAGAGGATCCTCATTTAGAATTGTTTAATTTACTGGCCAATGCCCTTCACAGATGAGGAATTGAGACTGAGAAAATTGAAATGACTTGCTTAATCTCATGCAAGTAGCCATCAGCAGAGACAGGATTTAAATACAGGTTTAAAAACTTTAGCATACCATCTCTCCAGATGTCTCTTGATTGCCAATTCATTCCTCTTTCCACTACACCATTTAATTTATTGTACATTCTTATTTTAATATCTTTTCTCCCTCCTTTAGACTATAAATTTGAACATTTCTTGACATTTGCAGGAATATGGTCAATTACTTATATTATGATGAAGAAGAAGTCAGAGACACTATTTCCATCTCAGACTTAGAATGGTCCATATTCTTTAGACCAATAAAAATTTAAATATTAAAACTGAGACTGAAATAACTCAACCAGTTCTGTGCTTCTAAAACAAAAACTCCATTCCCAGAAAATTTACTAGGAGATGCCAACAATTAGAACTTATGAGCTCAAGGAGAGTTCCTTTGCCAGCAAGGTAACAAATTAAAAAGTCATTGCAAAGCAGAGATAAGGGCTTCTCTGACTAACCAAGAGGATAGAAGCCAAGTTCCCAACAAGAAAAAACATAGATCCAATAATAATGAGCTACATTTCTACCTTATTTATCTTTCTAGGGAATAGAACTATTAAAAAATAGGAATTGACCAGCTGTAATTAACATATATTATATTGTTTAATTGATTTTCTAGCTTTCAATCATATATGCCAAATTTTAAGACCACAGTGAAGTTGACTGATAATAATCCTATGTTGTAAGAGGGAGACACCAGAATAAATCAATAATTCATCTCTATATAAGCATGTATGTTGACATACTCTTCCTTTGAATTTTAATGCTATGAATGAACTTAAATGATGATAAACACAAATTTAAAATTGCCTATGCCCAAAGGATTATAAAATGGTGCATACCCTTTGACTCAGAGATATCACTACTAGGCTTATCACTCAAAGAAATCAAAGAATTAATGATTTAATATGTACAAAAATATTTATAGCAGTTCTTTTTGTGGTGGCAAAGAAATAGAAATTGAAGAGATTCATATCCATTGAGGAATGACTGAACAAGTTGTGATATATGGTTTTGGTGGAATATTAAGTACTATAAAAAGATGAGTAGAATGCCCTTAGTAAGTATTATATGAAAGATATACTGGAAACAATTATATGAATTTTTGTAAAGTGAAAGGAACTGAATCAGAACATAGTACACAGTAACTGCAATATTATGATGTTCAACTATGAAAAACTTAGCTACTCTTAATAAAACTATAATCCAAGATAATTCCAAAGCACCCATGTTAAACATGGCAGAAATATATGTTAAATCCAATATATGCATACATATTTATACAATTATGCTGCACAAGAAAAGTCAAATCAAATTGGAAAAAAATGAGAAAGAAAATAAAATGCAAGCAAACAACAAAAAGAGTGAGAATGTTATATTGTGGTTTACACTCAGTTCCCACCATCCTCTCTCTGAGTGTAGATGGTTCTCTTTATCACAAGATCATTGGAAGTGGAAGAGAGCTCATACAATCCAATAGCCACCCAAGCTTTGCTTGAAGACTTCCAGTGAGATGGTACCCACTATGGCTTAAGGTAGCAGGTAATGGACTTGGAGTCCAGAAGACCTGAGTTTAAATCTCACCTAATGCATTTTTATGCTTTAATTTCTTCATCTGAAAATGATGGAATTAAACTCAGTTGTCTTTAATGTCCCTCCCATTTCTAAATCTCTGATCCTCTAATCCACATAAACATAGTTTGAATTTGTTAGGAAGGTTTTCCTTAGATTGCAGCCCCAATCTGCCTGACTACAACTTCCCCTCATAACATTTAATTCTGTTCCCTGGTGCCAAACAAAGCAAAACTAATCCCTCTTTTTTATGACAACTTTTTAAAGACTTCTCTCAGGGTTCTGCAATGCACCTAGATTTTTAAACTTACAAACAATTTCTGATGAATACTTCATTGAAAGTTAAAATAATTGAAATTCTAGAATGCTTGCTTAACATTCACTTCCAATTTGAGGTTCAATATATTTGGTTCCGTCCTTTCCAGCCCAGTTGTGGTTCTTAGGCCATCATTGTTGGAATAAAGTTCCTGAAGTGAGCAGTTTTTTGGTTTTCTTCCCCATCTTGTGAAGTTTAAATAAGTATTTAGAACATTTACAAGTCCAGCCACTGCAGCAACAACAACCTTGGTAAGGATAAAATTATATATCATCCTCTGACCACAACTATGGCTATTTGGAAAATATTGGACTAATGAAGAAGCCAAAATTCTTGTAAATCTAGCAAAGTTTTAATCATACATACAGAGACACATGTATGTATGTATGTATGTATATGCACATATATACATGTGTATGTATATGTATATATATAAGTATGTGTATAAATAGATATAGATATATAAATGTATAGAGATATATAGTTCATATGTTCTCAAAGAGGACCAATGATATCTGTTCTGGCCAGAAATCCTGACCAGTCTTCTCTCCACCCCTCGATTGATTCTTTTAAGAAGGCAAACTAGGTCATCTTTTGCTTCAATTCCTTACCTTCAATTCTTAGTCCTTAAAAGGGTATTGCCTCAGAAAAACTGAGATTTGGAAAATAATTTCCCATATGTATGTATATATGTATGCATAAATGTGTGTATGTATGAATGCATGCATATACATGCACACAATCTATGTATATGTCTATGTGTTTATAAATAGGAATTTGCTAGATTCAAAACAGTTCACCTCTGCCTACTTTTTTCCTTAACCCTTAAATGTGGATAGTAATAATACCTATTTCTCTAGGTTATTGTGAGGATCAAATGAAGGTGTTTAATAAATATTCATTTCTTTTGCTTTCCCCTTCAGAAGTCAACTATCTCATTTCCAGGGGTCCTCAAACTTTTTAAATAGGGGGCCAGTTCACTGTCCCTCAACTGCTGGAGGGCCAGACTATAGTAAAAACAAAAACTTTGTTTTGTGGACCATTAAATAAAGAAACTTTATAGCCCTGGATGAGGGGGATAATCATCCTCAGCTGCTGCATCTGGCCCATGGGCTGTAGTTTGAGGACCCCTGTATTTAGATTCTATGTCAACTATATCTCTCATATATATCCCTTTTCTCTGTCACCATTCATTATGGCTTAGTTTTCTTAACTGCTGCAAGTATTTGCCAACTCATTTACGTGTATACAATCTAGTCTACCCCCTTCTCTAATTCATTCTAGACTTAGCTTCCTAAAAAATCTTTTTGCTACATTATTTTAATCAAATTAATCTTGTATTAAAAATATCATCAGTAACCTTTTGCTGATCTAGTAAAGTTTAAAGTGGATAAGTGCTAGGTCTGAAGTCAGAAAGACTTTTCTTCTCACATGTTCTGAAATTTTCTAGACTTTCTCATCTCTTTGATAATTAATATATATATATATATAGTTCTACTGTACCTAGGAGAAAGACAGCAGTTCTGTGTTTTTTGTGATTTTTCAAGAATTTCATAGGATTAGAAGGTAGCTTAATTTTACAATGAGGAAGCCAAATAGAGTTAAATGAATTGTTAAAGGCAACAGTGGAGGCAACTATGTGGTGAAGTGGATTGAGCCTGGATCTGGAATCCAGAGCCTCTTTTTTTTTTTTTTTCCAGAGGATCAGAATTCAAATCCAGCCTCAGACACATACTAGCTATATGACCCTAGACAACTCATCTAACCCTGTTTATCTCAGTTTCCTCATCTGTAAAATGAGGTAGAAGGAAAAATGACAAACTACTTCAGTATCTTTGCTAAGAAACGCACAAAAAATCAGATGGGACTGAAAATGACAATAACAAAAAACAAAAAAGGTCACCAAGTAATTATCTTCTATTACTCGCCATTGTAAATATGTACTTATTATACAAAACTGGGAGAAATGCTTAATATCTAAATAACTTACTGTTATAAGTTGGATTTAAAGGCACTACAAAGAAAGAAACAATTTATTTAGTTGATAACTTTATATTAAAATTGTTAAACTGTGAAAGTCTTCAACTATCTTTGAATCATAACCCATCATTTAAATCTTTAAAAGAGCAAAATATATTTTAAAAGGCTATTGACAACACAGTAATATTTTTGCTATGTTTTATTTTTAATTAGAGGAGTAAGCTTAGCATGCAAATAATTGAAGAGAAACATGTATAAATGACTTACAGTGAAATAATCATTCTAACTGAAAAAAATCTCACTACGTAAGTGCACATGTAAATTTTTTTTTTAAATGAAAATACTTCCATCCATTCATGTTGGTCTCAAGGTTTTAGATTTTTTAATAACCTATTAAACCTATTAAAATAGGTTTCAAAATGAGTATTTGCTAGTGGAAACTTTGACTTAACAAGTATCATTTTTGGTGCTTTAATATGCAGAAGAAAATTGAATTGAGGTTAGTGAAAGGGATTTACTTTGACTCAACAGTTAAAGCTTTGGGCCTTTTGAGTTAATATTTGATATCCCAAAATGCACCTGGTTTCCTTGTCACTTGAAAAGGGTGACATTACATGATATTTGGGAGACTTGCAAAATTAACAAAATTCACAAAAAGCACTCAGTGCTATATGTATGTGTGTGTTTGTGATGAAGCAGGCCTGCCTTTCATCATATTTCTTTAAAAAAAAAGTCAGTTATAATGTTTACAAAACATTTTCCCACAGATATTAACATTTTAATAGTAAACATCAGTAAATTTGCTAGTAAAGAAATGGAGACTGTTTGGAAATCCTAACTGAAAAGTGTTATTCTTAGACATCTCTAGTATGAACACTTTATAAGGAATTCTGGGATTGGCCAAGATCTCATTTCAGCGTGATTTCGTTGGCTACCCGAAGACAATCATACATTTCTGATGGCAGTTTAGCTCGATTGATGAGGTTGCCATCCAGTCGTAGATGTTTTACCTTGGAATAGGACAAAGGACCCAAAATCCTGCAAAAACTCTTCACTTCAAATTCTGGAAGACAAAAAAATAGGGAAACTTAGAAACCTGCTTTGTACAGACTTTGAAAACAATGGAACAACCTATGATTATAATACAGTAAATATGCTACTAATCTTCAACAACAAGAAAAAAATATTCGTTTCCCCAAATTAAGGCATTAAGGGATAAACTGCAGCTCTGCAATTGGAAGAAGCCACTAGGTACATCATTCTCATTTCACAATAGGAAACTGAGTTTTGAATTCATATTTTCTGACTTACAGTTTAGTGTTCCTTCCACTATGCCATACTTTTGAGAACAATATTAAAGAAAAAAATCTATATCAGAAAGGGAAAAAAAAAACAAAATCAAGTAAAACAAACAAAACAAAACAATTCATGGAGCAGACATAAAACTGTACTTCCTTTCCTCTGTCACAGATATGGATGAATTTTTAAAAATTAAAACAGAAGAGCTACCAGGATGGTGCTGAAAAATAAAAAAGGGAAATTATACCTTTTCCAGATTTCTTGTGTAATTTTCATTGTAGTACAATGCTTGCCACAAAGTAGGCAATTAAATGTTTATTGATTGATAGACATTTGGCTCCAGATTCAGAATGACTTGGTTTAGAACCCACTTCTGATACTAACCTATTGGAAAAAATAGTATAGATCTTCCCTTCTTTAGTCAAAAATCACTTTCATTAAGTTCTCTTTACCATTGCTCATACAATCTGGTTTTTGAGACCACAGTGGCTCAAAATGAAATATTAGATGACTTCTTTATGTGGATAAACTGTATTTAACGATATGATGCAATCATAAATTTGAAAAAAAGCTTTTGATTTGTAGTTGGGGTTTCTTGGGGATAATGCTATTAAAAAGTGTGTGTGTGTGTGTGTGTGCGTGTGTGTGTGTGTGTGTGTGTGTATGGCTGGAGAGTCTCTTGGCATAGGGAAAAACATAAGACAGAGGACCTCTGTTCCAATCTGACCTTACACTTTCAACATTCTGTCTGTGTGACTTTGGACAAGTCACTTAACTTTCCAAGACATTAATTCCCTCCTCCTTTTATAAAATGAGGGAGTTTGCATAGTCTTCAAGGTTCTTTCTAGCATTTTTTCTGTGTTCCATGGTTTTCAATTTATAAAGCACATTCTTCATATGCATCATCTTATTTGATGCTTTCAATAAGTCTATGAAGCAGGGAGCATATAAATTATTATCCCTGGTAAACGAATTCAAGGTTTAGAAGGGCAAATGAGGGAACAAGGAGCTAAACAAAACAAACAAAAATAATGTATACTACCTACCTTGTAGAGTTGTTTCAGGAGAAATATTTGTGAGCATTAAAGTGTCAATTTGCTAATTATTGCTAATTAACAAAACCAGAACTTGGACCTATGTATTCTGAATCCTAGATCAGGGCACTTTCCACCATAGAATTCAAATGTGGTCATTCTATACTTTTTGAAATTGGCTTCCATGCCATCCTGGCTCAAGATATGAGAGGCACTATGATACAGAACTCAGCAGTATAGCAGCAATCTGGTCTAATCCTATGGAGGTTGCGGTATACTTGTGGAGGACATTATGGTTGCCAACTGTGATATTCAGCACTTTCTTGACTTGACAGTGGTCCAGAGGTAATGTAGAATTAGCCCTATAATGGCCAAATAATAATAAATCAAATAATAACAACCCAATGCTGCTGGTTGTTTCCAAATAAAATTCCATAACACAGTGAAATGTTGCTAACTTTAATTAATTGAAATTGGGATATAAGGAATAGCAAAATAGCAAGAGAAAGTTCTGAGATATAGAAACTTCAAAAAAGTATACATTTTTCAAGTATATTTAATTTGTTGAAATGGCCAAATATTTCTAAGTGGATTATCTGCTCAGCTTAATATTATTACTTTATTTCCACTACTACCACCACCATCATCAGTATTATTATTCCTCCTCTTATTTATTGTTGTTGTTCAATTGTGTCCCATTCTTTATGATCTCATTTGAGGGTTTTCTTGGCAGTGATACTGAAGTGGCTTGTCATTTCCTTCTCTAGCTCATTTTTTACGGATGAGAAAATTGAGGCAAACAGGGTTAAGCGACTTGCCCAGAATCACACAACGGTTGAGTAACTGAGGCCATTTCACAGATAAGTAAAATAGATGGTCTATTCATATATTATTTTCCCAGTTCACAGATAAGTAAAATAGATAGTCAATTTTCCCCCTTCACAGAAAAAAAAAGAGATTAGATGATTTTTTTTTCCATTCCATGCATAAATTCTTGTAAAGCTTTATAGAAAATTAAGGTATCATGGTATAGTGTATATAGGATTGACTCTGGAATCAAAAAGATCTTGATTAAGATTAAGCCCCACTTTTTAAACAAATCACAAAACCTGATTGCCCTAGTTAGAAAAGAATTATCAATCTTTACCAGGTGTTCTCACCAGATGACAAGAAAAAAAAATAGGGGAATTAAGGTTCATTGGAGGAAAATGATTTGTCTATGGTCATATAGCTAGCAAATATCTAAGTTCAGAAACAATCCAAATCTCTTAACTAAATCTGACACACTTTCTAATATAAAGGCTAAAATATTACATTTTGAAATCAATATCACATTTTAGAGGAAATATGATATAAAATATTAAGAACTAGACTTAGATGTAGGAAAATCTGAGTTCGAATCCTATCTCAAATACTTAACAAACTGCATAACCCTAGACAGGTAATTAAACTTCTTTAGAACCCATTCCCCTCATCTGAAAAATAAAAATATTTTAAAATATGTACTAAGACCTCTTCCAGAGCTAAAATTATGGTCTCCCAATCCTATCAATAGTATAAAGATCTTAACATATTCTTTTTTTTTTACATAGATGAAATACATATCATAGGATGCTTTTACTTAGATAGACCTTAAGGTTCTCCAGTGCTAATTTATTATTTTACATATCAAGAAATTGAGGGAAAGTGATGGAAGAACTAGAAATAGGGACTAATTTTGGGGTTCATTATACTAGAGTATTGAAAATGTGAGTCTGAGTAACTAGATCTCAGTCCAATTCAGGATTATAACCATATTAGTCTACCACATCACCTTTAAGCTTCTCAAAGCTAATAACATTAACAAAACAACAAAGATAGATAGAGATATGATATGATATTATATGATATGATAGATGGACAGACAGATAGAAAAATAGATAGGTAGATAGAATTTATTTAGGCCTTTAAAGTTTGCAAAGAGCTTTGCAAATATCTAATTTTATCCTGGAAGTGACTCTGGGAGAAAGGGTGCTATTCTTATACTTAACAAAAATAAATGAAAATACAATAGAATATAGATATTGTTAACATGTGATTTTCTAAATTAATACATAGCATGCAGGGATCTTGATGGGTAGGTAGTTTAGTGGATCCCATTTTTATCAGAGTTTGACATCACTGATGAAGTCAATGAAGTCAAAGTAAGGAAGTTGAGTCCAAATTCTGTCTCTGACAAGTATTAATTGTCACCATGGCCAAGTAACTCTATCAGTGCCCCAGCCTGATCATAAAAATTAAACTATTAAATTTATGAAATTATAAAGAAATAAATTTTCCTTAGATTTAAGCTGCATGTAAGTTGGTGATTTTTACTGATAGCAGGTAAGTGGTTATGTGTATAAAGTGTTGGATCTAGAGTTACCAACCCTGAGTTTGAGTTCAAATTTTGTCTCAGAAATATATCTGTGTAACCCTCAGCAAGTCACTTCACCCTGTTTGTCTCAGTTTGCTCATCTATAAAATGATATGGAAAAAGAATATTAAGCCACTTTATTATCTTTGCCAAGAAAACCTCAAATGGGGTCATTAAGAGTCATAAATGACAGAACATCAAGAACAAAACTGATTCACACATCAAGAGTTTTCTACATCAGTGAAATAATAGATTCACGACTCTTTCAAAGATGATTATTATATAGAGCCAAAATATGCCTCCTTTAAACTTCCATTCTTTGATTCTAACAGAGTCTTTAAAATACCCTAGAAATATTTCAGCCCAGCTAGGTGGCTCAGTGGATAGAGCACCAACCCTGAAGTCAGGAGCACCTAAGTTCAAGTCTGTTCTCAGACACTAAAATACTGATAAATTTTAGTTAGGAGTCAATGAAAATATATTATTTTTGACTATTTAGATTTATATATCCCCTGATATCTATTGAATTCCAGTGTAAAAACCCTTGCTTTAGATGACAAGGAAATAGTGGGCATGAAAATTTTAGTTATAGTATTTTCCTAATTTTTATTTTTAATCAGCATCATTGAACCAGATACTTGTGGTTCTGGGTAAACTATGCTTTGTGTAAGAGTGAGATAACTCCCAAGGCTGGGAGGAGAGTTCTAGTCTTATTTCTCAATTATTTATTTAAGCTTATCATTGGGCAAGATTTCTTAGGACATTTGTTATCATTGTTGATAATATGTGAATCTTGTTAGAGTTCTAACTAAAAAGTTAGGGGAAAACCAACAGTAAATATTAAGGGGAAAAGGAAAAGTGAAAGGGAGAAATGTGTGATGTGATTTGAACTTACTATCAATCTCATTGACCTCAAGATAATAATTTTCAAGGTTTTCATTGACAGCTGGGATTTTCTTCAGTTTGTTATAGGAGAGATCCAACTCAATGAGAGTGGAGACATTAAAAGAATTGCCTGGGATTCCACCATCAGCCAACTCATTATGAGACAACCGTAGGTACTGCAGGGTACTGAACCGCTTGAAATATTCATCAGGTATATTGCTGATTTTATTGTTGTCCAAGTAGAGTGTCAGCAGAGAAATAGGAAGTCCAGTGGGCAGCTTGGACAGCTGATTGAAGCTCAAGTCAAGATATTCAAGTTTCTTCAAGCCTTTAAAAGCTGCTGAGACTGCATCCTCTTTCAGTTGGTTGTTCTGTAGATTGACAAAGGTCAGGTTGATGAGACCCTCAAAGTACCCAGGTGTGATCTTAGTGATTTTGTTATAGGCTAGTTGCAGGTCATCAAGAGATTTGGGAAGGGGTCCCACCACTTCAGTTAAGTTGTTGTGATTTATATGTAGTTTTTTGAGCTGTTTCAACTTTGAGAAGATTTTCCCCTTGATCTTGGAGTTTTCCAAGCGGTTGTTATCAAGGATGAGCCACTGTAGATCAGTCACATTCTCAAATGCCTTTTCTTCAATGGACTCAATCATGTTGTTCCGGAGATAAAGATACTTGATCCCAGGAGGTATGATGGGCATGGTTTTTAGTTTCAACTCATCACAATACATAGCCGTTGGGTAATTTATTGGACAGTTACACTCTGGGGCGCAGTTTGGTGAAGACATCTGGTACATGGCAAAAGGATAATCAAAGTCATAGTAATCATGACAGTTGATTCCACTGATCAATGCCAAGATGAGAAGGAATGCATTTAGATACATCTTCCTGAAGTATTCTGGACCCTAAGTGAGGGACAAAATAAATACCATTATGTATCATATCATAGGATCAGAGATCTAGAGGTTGAAAGGGACCCCATATACCATCTAATCCATCTCTCTTTTTTTTTAGAGATTAGGAAACTGAGGTCCAGAGAGGAAGAATGACAGGATAATAGATATAGAATTTCAAATCCATCCCCCTTTATTCTGTAGATGAATAAAAGCAAGATTTAGGAACAATGAATGACTTAGGATAATAGCTGTAAAACTGCAAGGGACTTTAGAGGCTATCACATTCATCCCCCTTTATTTTGTAGATGAAAAAAAATGAGATTCAGGGAGGATGAAAGACTTAGGATAATAGCTGTAGAACTACAAGGTACTTTAGAGAATATCTCATCCATCCCCCTTTATTTTGCAGATGAATAAAAGTGAGATTCAGGGAGGAAAAATGAGTTGGGATAATAGCTGTAGAACTGCAAGGGACCATAGAGGATACCTCATCCATCCCTTTTTATTTTGTAGATGAACAAAAGTGAGATTTAGGGAGGATAAATGATTGAGGAAAACTGGATCTTGAATATAGAAGTAAAATTATCTTAAAATACATCTTTAAAAGTAGCTAGGGGGCATACCAACGGTTTGAGCAATGGATGCATCCTAAGGAATATTTAACTTCAAGTCTCCCCCTCAGATACTTACTAACTGGGTTGCTCTAGGCAAGCTACTAAGCCTTTATCTGCTTCATTTTCCTCAAAAGTAAACTGGGGTCATAACTATACTTGTCCCGCAGAGTTATTGTAAAGATAAAAATGAAATAATATTTGTAAAGTGCTCTGTAAAACTTAAAATGATGTTAATATATCATAAATAATAATGCTATATAAATATGTATAATGCTACATAAGCATAGTATAATACTATCTGTTAACATATTATAAGATTGAATTATATATAATAATACTGTATAAATTTACATAATGCTGTTGTATATTGTAGTGCTATATAAATAGCAATATATTATTATCTGACCTAACTTTCTTGTTTTATAAATAAGGAAACTTGGAAGCATGTGGGTAATATATTGGATTGAAAATTAAACTTGGAGTCAAGAAGATCTGAGTTCAAATCACTAAGTGCATTAGTCACTAATTTTATTCTAGCCAACTCATTTAACTTCTTGAAAACTTAGTTTCTTAATCTGTCAAAATGTGTACAGTATTTGTCACCACTTTTCTAGATTGTTATGCAGAGTTAATGAGAAAAAATATAAAAGCACTTTAATATGAAAAGTAAATAAAGGCTAGTTATTATTTGTATTGTTGTTACCAAAGGAGACTCAAGAAAATGCAATCATGTAAAGGGATTTCTATAGACAAAGAAATGAAACCCAGAGATTTAGAGTGACTTGTCCAATATTCATATAGGTAGTAAATAGAAGAAATGGGATTTGAATCCAGGTCTTGGTTCTCCTCTCACTGTGTTATATTCCCTCTCTTTTGCCCCAAATCACAAAATATGATTATTTCCCTTTCAAATTTAGTCTGGAATGTTTATGAGAATCCTCAAACCCCTTTTGTTTATCACAAAGAATCCTAAATATATCATTATGATAACTTAAAGAAAGAAAATTATTTCAATGACCAACTTTTATTGTATAATTTGTGAAGAAAATAAGTGAGTTATATTGTTTGCTCTTGTGCCCCCTTCTGGGCTGTGCATGGAAAAGCTTTTCCAGTCAGGTACACGAAGACTCCTCAGCAAAGCTGCAGTGACCCTTTGAAGTTCAGACTACTATGGCTGGCCATTGATTGAAAAGAATGAAGGACAAAGACAACCATTTAAAAATCTTCCTGATCTACTATTTTAGTATTGCCTCAGGAAGAACTACTGCAGTTGGGGAAGAACTGAGATTTTGGAACACAACCAGGGTCATGGGACCAGTGTAAGCCCATCATTAATGGGATTTTGCTTCTTTGAGAAAAGTTGTTTAGCATTATTGCAGGGTCAGGGGCTAGAGACAAGAATATTTTGCAGAATCCTGCAAGATGAGGCTGTGTTTGTGGATGGTATTAGTTATTTTGGGGTGCATCCTGATGGAATTCTTCAGCAAATTAACTCTTAGTAAGACACATCAGTTTGTTGGAATTTAACAGTGTACCAATCAAAATCATGCTTTTAACTCACAGAGATAAACTGACAATATTCCTAATCTCTTTGTGATTCAAACTTCTCTTTCTCAGGCATCTGCAACTTCTCAACTGGCATTCTGCCAAGATCTTAATGGGTAGGAATCATTATTTGGTGGTTGCTCAGAATAGAAGTGGAATTTAATAAAAATTTGGATTTTATTATAGGAGCAAAAATAATGCAGAGTCTTGGAATTAGAGTCAGAAAGACCTGGGTTCAGAAAAACTACTTTAATCATTTACTAAATAATCCAAAGTAAAACATTTAATATCTTAGTGTATCAGTTTCCTCAGTTGTAAAAAAAAGAAGGTTGAATTAGATGGCCTCTGAAGTTCTTTTTATGTTTAGCTATATTGTCCTATAATCTTTACAAAATGTGTGGCCTTGAGGCAGTCACCTAAATTTTCTTATGTATGAAATGAAAGATCAGACAAGATGGTTCTGAGACCACTTCAGGTCTCATGATTTTAAATTCTGAGATGTAATAAAATCTTAGAGACAATGAGGGTAGAATAGATGGCAGGGGGAGGGATTGGAGACTGAAAAAGCTTGAGAAAAAGTGAAATATTTCACCAGCCTGTGATAGAGATAAGTAAGAGTACAGAATCATAGAATTGTAAGAAAATTTTGAAAGTTAAATGAAGAAATTTAGAGTCACACTAAGTTTCTAAGTTCTTGATTCAGTTTCCTATACAGTGTGGCTACTCTCACATACCTAATGAAGTCAGAAAGGTCAGAAGTGTACGTAGAATGAAAAATGAATGGAGGCCTTAGGGAATGTGTTGGAATTGGGTCTTTGCAAGATGGGGAGTCATGGGTGAAGAAAGCCTGCATTTGGCAGAGCCAGTTTTAAAATAAGATGAAGCCCAAATTCTCTGTGTGGAAAGTGAGAAGGAAAGATGATATTCAATGCTATCCTTCTTCTAGGCATGTTAAATTAACTTAAGATGTACAGAAAACATGAATCTGTACTGTTTTCACTTGCAGCACTGAAATACCTTTATCAGTCAAATACAACAGCTCAACCACTTATTAGAAATATTCTGAATGTAGATACTAAATAGCAGATTGTGCTTGCTGACTAAACTTGGCTAAAACAGTAGTTACGTAGCATTGCAACAAAATTACCCAATGTGATATCTCCATGTTCCCCTCCCCAACAAAAAAAAATTCATTTCACATAGACATATTTTTTAATCAATCTGCATCAAAAAGATATGTCTTTATTGATCAGTAAGATATTTATAGCCTTTATAGCCTTTAACTAATTCTCAGTGCAGAAATTATTTCTATTATAATTCAAGAGAGGAAAGAAAAGTGCTTTCATATTTTTTGGTGGAAACTGAAGGAATAAATAGAAACCAAACATGACTTTGCACCTTTAATGGATATTCTATGGAGACAGATATCGGTAATCCTTTTGTTTTTCTTAATTTTTTACCAAAATGTTTGTTGACTACAAAAAAAACACATATTATGGGGGAGGGAAAGAAAAAGGGCTAGAACCAACCACCATCATATGAAATAATCCTGTAAAATCCTTTGCAAAAGTTGAAACTCTAAGTCCATAGAAGCATAAGGCCATAATTTCTTCTCTGGTTTCTACAAATATTGTTTTCAGAAATAACCCAGGAATCACATCCTCAAAGCATTATGAAAATCAATGAGGGCAGAGTAAAATAGTGAATGGGTCACCAGATGTGGATTCAAGGGAATTCCATCTCAGAGTGTGATCTCACACATGTAATCTTTTTGTGACTCAGTTTCCTCAACTGCAAAATGAGAAGTTTAGACTGGATGGCTTCTGATGTCTCTTCCAACTTTTTATCTGTTATTTTATGATTCTAAGGTAATTTATCCAATGGAGAGTTTATGGAAAAGCTCATATTTCTGTATCCTGCACTAAAGTTTTTCAGTATAAATTTGTAATAGTAATGAATTCATTTAAAATTATTAGGAACTTTGTTTTAAATATCATCTGCCTTAATTAAAAGTGATTCCAGTGAAAATAATGTGGAGGTAAAGAAATCTAAATTCCAGTAATGTGCTCTGGATCCTGTTTAATATCACCATCCCCTCTTTCCAACCATAAAGTTGTTTCTTAAAAGTACCCTTCCCCAATAAAACAGAAAATGCTGTGTATAGTTCTTCTCTCACTCATAAAACATGGAAGGTATTTTCCACAAAATATGAAAGCAACTAGACAAAATCTTGATTTGCTGTTCTCACTCTTACTGGCAAAGTTGCTGGGACATTTTTTTTCTGTTCTTGGGACAAAACTCTAACCAACTATCCAGGTCTCTCTCTCTCTCTCTCTCTCTCTCTCTCTCTCTCTCTCTCTCTCTCTCTCTCTCTCTCTCTCTCTCTCTCTCTCTCTTCTTCTCTCTCCCTCTCTCAGAGTTAAAATACTCAACAGGGCTTACCTTACTGCCTTGAAGCTGCTGTCTTCAATTCCCAGACCAGACGCAATAAGGATCAGGATCACCCAATACACGCCGTGAACTGTGTCAGTACAGAACTGACTGCCAGATTCTTGGTGATACAAGAGCTGTGTGTGTGTGTGTGTGTGTGTGTGTGTGTGTGTGTGTGGTGGGGAACACCAGCCCAGTCAGGCCGTCCTCTGAATGGAGTTATGTCATCGTGGTTGAGCCTCTGGTGTGGAAGGAGCAAGTCCTGATCCTTAATGAAGTGCAGGTGGGCCCCTTATCCAAGGACAGCCCAGCTGGTCTCCCTATGGAATGGAGAAGAGATATGCATTGAAATGAACACAGATTACAGACAGTCTCTACTTTTTTGCAGAAGGTATGCAAGTCAAAACGTGGATATTTCAATTGCAGCCAGAAATTTCCCTGTCCGACTTCATTCTTTTTTTTTTTTTTTTATCAGCTGCCTGACTCATTCTCACTGCTTAGTTTGGATTTCCACCACGTCAATGGCAGAATAATTGTGTGTCTTCAACAAAAACAAAATAACTCAAATTAAAGGCACTCTAGGATCTCTTTAAGATACAGAAAGCACAGGTCAATTTAATTTGATCCAGTTCAAGTCAATTGAATTTGACAAATATTCATTATGTGCAAGACACTGTGTACAGAAGATAAAAAAAAAAAAAATAAATCATCAAGTTCCCTCAAGGAACTTTCATTCTATCAAGGAGGATCTAATGTGAACAGAATTTGAGTATTTAAGTACATGTTAAATTTTAATTGTTCTTTATCCTTTGATTTTGAAGAGGACCAATGATAACATATCGGGGAGTAACCAAAATATTTGGATATATTGAAATAGTTAATCAAATAGAATGGCCATCAATTTTCTTATTCTCTTCAACTAGGCGAATTTTAACAAATCCATGCTGGAACAAGATGTGGTGGAAAGCAGATAGTGATATTGGGCTTGGAGTTAGTAAGTCCCAGGTTCAAATTCAACCACAAATGCCCACTATCTATGTGACCCTGGGCAAATCACTGAATGTCTCTAGGCTTCAGTTCCTCAATTGAAAAAGAGGATTTGATGATCCAGGAGGTCCCTTTAAAATCTAAATTTATGGTTCTATGCTTGCCCTTCATACACACACACACACACACACACACACACACATATATATACATCTCTCTCTCTCTCTCTCTCTCTCTCTCTTTCTCTCTCTCTCTCTCTCTCTCTCTCTATATATATATATATATACATATATATATGCATACATACATCTCTGTGTGTGTGTATATATATACACATATGTGTATATGTATATATATATATATATATATATATATATATATATATATATAACTCTTGCCTATGAATTCCCAAAAGTTTGTCAAAAAACCCATATATTGGAGATCCGCTTGATTCGTTTGCCATATATATATATATAATATATATATATATATAATATCCATTCTTGCAATATTACCAAGCTCATCTTCTCTTCTTAACATGTTTCCCTGATGATATCTTTTACTCTTCCTTCATAGTTTCCCATTGATTGTTGACAATCATTATATAGCTTCAGAGATAGTTATACTCCACATCCTCTTGCCAAACAGAAGCAACAGTAATGGAATGATCTTAAAAAGTTGAAATAAATGAATAGAATATAGGGGAAGTTGATGATCATAAGATCATAGATTTAGAAATCAAAGGAAGTTGTTGACTTTCCCTATTTCTTTTAGGATTCAGTTCAAATACAATTTTCTGTAATAGTTTTTTCCTAGAGTCCCCTACTCCCACTTACACATGAGCTTATACCCATATTCTTGTGTGTACCTGGTTGTCTACATGATCATTACAGTAGGAACTACTTATAGGTAGGAACCATGTGTTTCCCTGTGTTACTAATGCTTCACAATGCCAAGCATATAGTAAATAGTGAATAAATGGTTTTTGACTGATGACATCATATTATTGAAAAAGCACTGATTTTGAAATCAGCACACAAAGGTTCAGTCTCAACCCTGATGGATATTTCCTGATCGTCCTTAATTTTTTTATCTCTTTGAACCCCAATTTCTTCATCTATAAAAGAGGGATCTTTGATGGGCTAGATGGCTTCCAAAGTCCCTCGTATCTAAAGGTGTACTGGAATCTGCTCAAGCTGGCTCATGAAAGCCAAATGCCAAATTTTGAGTGTGAGCCTCTCAAAAACCAAGTGCTACAAATCAGGGTTTGGTTTACTGTATTGTTGACTTCAAACTTTAAAGTGGTGGAGAAAGTGTTAATGGAGAATAAACTTGAAAATATGTCATGTATACTTTTCCCCTCAGAAAACCAGTTGTTAAATATTTACCAACACATATTAGCTTCTAGCTCAATATATATAATGTCATCTAGCCCCACTTCCTCATTTTCCAGTTTAAGAAAGTGGAACCCAAAGATTTTAAATGATTCATCCAAGACAATTCAAGTAGTAACTGGAAAAAAAGGAGGGCAACTTAGATTCTTTTGTTCTAAATACAGTACTTAGGAATATCAAGGAAGACATAATGAATGAGATAGTACTTAAGCTTGAAGGACAATAGAGACACAGATGTCAGAGATGAAAAAGGAGCACATTCTAGAACACTTCTTTGCTTTTTTATTTGATTCTTTTTTTTTCCTTTCTTCCTACCTCCTTCTCTTTCTTCCTTTCTTCCTTCATTCCTTCCATCCTTCTTTTCTTGCTTTTTCCTCTTCCTCCCTCCTTTCCTTTTGTACTTCTTTTTTTCTCCCTTCCTTCTTCCTTTCCTCCCTTATTCTTCCCCTCTTCCATCCCTCTTTTTCCTTTCCTTTCTTTTTCTCCCTTCCTTTCTCCAGTCTTCTCCCATATCCTCTTCCCTTCTTCCTTTACTTACTTTATTTCTGCCTCCTCTTTCTTTCCCTCATTCCTTCTTTCTTCTAGCCTTCCTTTCCTCAATCCCTCTATTCCATTCTTTCCTGCCTTCCTCTTTTCTTTTCCATATTCTATTAGAAAATGACTCTTTATTCTTCCCTTGATCCATTCACTTACAATTTTAAATAGTTTATGGTATGGTTAGATTTTTATTTAAGGAAATTTATTTTGACATTTGAATGGAAGAAAAATTATAAAAGAAAAGTAGGAAACAGGAAGATCACTTTGGAAGTTTTCTCAATAGAGTTATCCCTTTCATATCATAACTTTCCCCATTGTAGTTTTGATATATTGCAGATCAGCATAGGAAATTAAATGAGAATTTTGGAGGAGTTTTGTGGAATTCACAGACAACATATGAAAGTTGACATATGATACAGAAAAGAATTTAGAAACACAGAAAGGCATAATATATCTATATAGTACTATGTAATATCAACATATTTTAGTTTTAATAAAATAATAATTCTAACTTCTTCTTTGGTACAAAGGGAAGGCCAAAAATTTTATATAAATTTTCCAGACTGTGGGGGCATTGGGCACTACACCCTAACCCTGCAATATGAAAGAGATAGTTGTAATTTAAGAAAGAGATCTTAAAGTCCTAAACTATGGTATTACCTATATAAATAGAAAGAAGATGGTTATGAGAGATATTTTAGAAGTAACATCAAGGGCTTTTATTTGATTAGAAATAATAGAGAGGGAAAGTAATCTCTTTTAGAATAACTCTAAGATTATAAGTCAGAGTTCCAAGCAACATGGGTGGTTCTCTCTCTCTCTCTCTCTCTCTCTCTCTCTCTCTCTCTCTCTCTCTCTCTCTCTCTCTTTTTGCCTCCATTACCCATATTTTAAAGGAAAAAATAAAATACATATATGTGTGCATATGTGTGTGTGTGTACATCTATACACACACACATATCATTCTATACTCTCACATCTTCTCTCCATCAGTAGGTGGGTAGCATGTTGTTATTTTTTGGAATCTTGATGAGCCATTACTCTGATTAGAGTTCCAAAGTCTTTCAAAGTCATTTTGTCTTTATAATGTTGCTATCATTGTATAAATTGTTCTTTTGCTTCTGTTCACTCTGTATCAGTTCATAGAAGTCTCCCCAGGTTTGGCTGATATCATTCCCTTCATCATTTCTTATAGCACATCCATATGCTGTAACTTGTTCAGTCTTTCCTCAAATGACAGACACTCTCTCAGATACAATTCTTTGCCCCCTCAAATTATAAATAGTTTTGCTCATGGTTAGTTAGAAGTTTTATTTTTTCACTTAGGACTCATCTCCCCTACACATACACATACACACGCTTAAGCTACCCTCACTCTATTTCCCCTTCTCCTCTTTTGCTCCAATTTCTCTGTTCAATGAAATCTCTTTCTCCATTCAAGCTTTCCATTCCTTTGTAATGGTGACCATGAAATCATGTGTATTCTAAGTGTGTCTTCTCAGTATTTGAATTCATTCTTTCTGACTGCTTGCAGTAATTTTTTCTTTGACCCGGAAGCTCTGGATTTTGGGTAAGATGTTCCTGGGGCTTTCATTTGGGGGTTTCTTTCAGGAGATAACTGGTGAGCTCTTTATATTTCTACTTTTTCCTTTGGTTTGAAAAAATCTAGGCAGTTTCCTCTGAAGATTCCATGGGTGGTACTCTCAACAGAAAGAAGGAAGTTTAGGCACAGCTAGATAGTATACTGGTCCTGAAGTCAGGAGGATCTGAATTCAAATCTGCTCTCAGACATTAAACACTGTGTGACCCTATACAAGTCACTTAACCCCAGTTATCTCTCAAAAAAAAAAAACAAAAAACAAAACCAGAAATAAGAAAGTTTGGAGGAAGGGCAGTTTTAGTGAGGAAGAACATAAATTAATTCACTTTTCAACAATGAATTTAAGATAGTTATTAAAAACAGAAAAGGGGATTGTGTTATGCATAAATAGAAAACAACAAATATATTAGAGATTTGATAATGACCTTCCCTCTGGAACACCCATGCTTTGTACGTCTCTTATTGCTTATTGTACAAATTGTGTTGATGGTTTTTGGTGTTTACGTCTTGCCCTCATCTAGATATATGTTTCATTAGGTTTTGGGGTCTATATATTTTCTAATCTTTCCATCTTTCTTTTCACAAACTCACCATTCTATAATACTATAGGTGTCTAAGAAATGTTTCTTGTGTAAACAAGGATTGTAAATATAAAATTATTGACTAATATTATCTACTAGTATATTGTTGCATTGAATATATTTTCTTCCTTACCTTTGACTCTATCATATAATGACTTTTGAGAAGTTTTTTCAGCTTGGAAGACAAGGCTTTGGCAGAGATTGAGTCATGCAACAGCCTGAGATAAATGGACAATATGCAGTCACTGGGGAAACAATTTCAATCTATAATTAGGATATAAAGAAAAGAGTTCTATAGACTCTATTGCTCAATTTTTATTGATATCTTTTTATACCATTAGCATTACTCAACATTCCCAAAGATACATATGTACTCTATATAATCGTAGCCATTGGGCATGACCATAATGAAGTTCAATCCAGAATTGGTTAGATAAAATGGAGTAGAACCATGAGAAAGTAGTAATTCAAAAACCTTGTGAGAAGGGAATTTCAAGGAGAAAGGAATAACTGATAGATTCAAAGACTTCAAAGAGGTCAAGAAGAAGGAAAATCATATCCCATTACATTACAATCATATTCCATAATATCCAAGTCTCAGAATTTATTTCATTCTTCCTCAATGTTTGTATGTAATCTTTTTGAAATCAAGAAGATGGAAGACTCAAAGAGAAATGTTAACTTTAGGCCAAAAGGAATTTGGAACTTCCTTTGGGTAAGAATAAATGGAATGATGTAAAAGAATAGTATTGAGAAATCTTATTTTATCAGTTACAAATTGAAGATAAATATTGACTTTCAGCATCCTTTTATCACTGATGGACTTTGTACTATTTCTATGGTGTACTGAATGATTTACAAAGACTTTCACATCTGGGTTATTGACAAAATCTTCCAATTTTCTTATTATGCAAAAAGAATTAATTTGATCTTCAAAGGTCTTCAAAGGTCTGGATTTAATCAATAATCTGTTTGTTATTTCTTATATCCCCCTTAGGAATTCTTCCCATTCTATAAGAAAATGTTGCATTTGAATTGAGATGCTAAAAATAAAAGGCAAAAAAAAAAAAAAGAAGGCAATTAATTAATAAACTAATAAAACTAGTGACACTTTATTTTAGCTTACTCTTAGGAATTCACAATTTTCTAATCCTCAACTTATAATGTAGGGCCTTATTTTTCAAATAAGGCAAAACAGTTGAACTGCCTCTTATTTATTCAGAGTCATCCATCTGAACAATAGAATTATCTTAACTAGAATGAAAATGAATCTGAAATTTATTTTGAGTTTAAGTAGGTCAATAAGTCTCTACTGTTCTGCTAGGAGAAATCTGATTCAGTAAACAGTGGTCACTCACATAATTGTATACTGCATTTTAATATTTAAAGAGTAATTATATATATATGTATATAAAATAGTCATTTCCAGATATACTATTATGTTTCCTGCTTCCTTCATGAATCTTCCATTGTTATGTAAAAAAATAGTTAAGTATGACTAACCACCCAGAGCAAAAACCTCATTTGAGAGTGTATGAATCATTCCTCACCCATTCCTCTTCAACTTCTCCAATGAAAGGAAAGATATGTCTTTATTTTTTTCTCTAAGATCAAGAGTGGCCACATCATTTGGTTAATCAGTCAGATAACTAGCATTTATTAAGAGCTTACAAGGCATTGTTCTAAGCACTAAGGATACAAAGAAAAGGAGGAAAACAGTTCTTGATCTTAAGGAGATCTGTTGTCCCCTTATTTTAATGGAGGAGAAAACATGTAAACAACTATATACAAACAAGATTTATGCAGGAAAGTCTGCAGATAATTTCAGGAGGAAAACAATAACATTAAGGAAAACAGGGGGGGAAATGCTCTCTCTCTCTCTCTCAGAAGATTTTTTATTTGGTGCTGGAGGCTGTAGAAAGCCACTGGAGTTTATTGTGTAAGAAGAAGATATATTAAAGATGTTACAAAAATATAAATGATAGAATATAGCAGCTGAATAGATAAAGAGTTGAAAGAGATAGAGCAAGTAGATTGCAAGGAGGTTGTTTGTACTCTTGACAATAATTAAGAGGAAGGATGAGTGTGGATAAGTCAGTTAATTACTCCCAGTTTGTTCATCTATCAAGTGGGATTATCAATAGGTCCATCTTCACAAATTGTCGGGATAAGACAATATGTGTGAAATCTTTTGCAAAATTTAAACCACCATTTAGCCATTGTTGTCTATTTTTTTTATGTTCATTCCATGAAAGCAAAAGTTGAATGCTTTTTATGTATGTAGATGGGGTTGATTTTATATGATTTTATATCATATCAAGATATCAAGAAAGAGCAAAAAGAGACAGAGACAGAGAATAGAGATTGAAAAAGAGGGAAGAGAAAGAGGAAAAAAAGAAAGAGAGGGGGTGGAGAGAAAGAGAGAGAGAGAGAGAGAGAGAGAGAGAGAGAGAGAGAGAGAGAGAAAGAGAGAGAGAGAGAATTTTATAGGAGTAAGTTAAATGCCTGAATTGAATAAAAAGAGAATGAATTGAGTTGTAGCTGGGAAATTTGTAGCATTTTTAATAATTTCCAACTCTTCCTAGAACAAAGGTTCATATTTTGTTTATATGACATCAATATTTAACACTGAGTTCTTTTGCCTCCCATATAATTTGGTATTTGTGAGACTTTTTGTCATTAACATTCTTGAAATATAGCATTACTTCTGAATCTTTAAGTCAAGGGATATGGACATTTTCATCACTTTCTTGTCATGATTTCAGATTTCTCTCCACAATTTTTGGACCAATTCATAGTTCCACCAAAAAGGGCATCATTGTGGCTATCTTTCTGTAGCCCTTTTTACCATTGAGTATTCCACTGTCTTGTCAACTTTGCCAATTTACTACTTGTGAGGTAAACCTCAGAGCTGTTCTGTTTTCCAATTTTATTAGTAATTTGGAACATTCTTTCATATGGTTGTTAATAGTTTGCAAATTTTCTTTAGACAACTGTTTGTTCCTACCCATTACCCACTTATCCTTTGGAGTGACAGCTCATCAAATTAGCCCTATGAAATTATAGCCTTTATTTCATCATCTCTTAGTCTCTGAACATATTTTATTTGTGAGCAAATGTGTTTTATCCTTCTTAATTCTTAAAACAATTACAATATGAATGAGTTGAGAGATTACATTGCCTTATAGCTCTAGACATGGATCAGTTCTCAAGATGGTCCTCCATCACATTCTGTGTTTTAGAAACTATTTTTAATATTCATATTTATTAGTTTTAAAAAATAAACCTTTAAATCATCACACTCTTGACAGAAACAAGGCATTACCTGACATCAGTCATACTCAATCTAACTGTCAAATTAATCTTCTTAAATCTGACACTGTCACCCTACTCTCTCAATTCAATAAATCCCAGTGGTTCCAAAGAGATCTTAACAAAGGGAAAAGAAACCATGTGTATAAAAATTTTTGTAGCAGCTTTTTATTTTTTTTTATTTTAATTAATTTTATTTTATTTTATTAAAGCTTTTTATTTACAAAACATATGCATGGATAATTTTTCAATATTGACCCTTTGCAAGGTTCTTTTCCAATTTTTCCGTTCCTTCTCCCCCTCCCACCCCTAGATGGCAGGCAGTCCAATACATGTTAAAATAATTAAAATATATGTTAAATCCAGTATATGTATACATGTTTATACAGTTATCTTGTTTCGTTAAAAAAAAAAAAAAAAATGTATCAAATGGGGAAAAAAAAAAAAAAAACCTGAGAAAGCAAACAAAATGGAAGCAAACAATAGAAAGAGTGAGAATGCTATGTTGTGGTTCAAACTCAATTCCCACAGTCTTCTCTCTGGGTGTAGATGGCTCTCTTCATCACTGAACAATTGGAACTTCTTTGAATCATCTCATTGTTGAGGAAAGCCATGTCCATTAGAATTGATTATCATATAGTCTTGTTTCCGTGTATAATGATCTCCTGGTTCTGCTCATTTCACTTAGCATCAGTTCATATAAGTCTCTCCAGACCTCTCTGAAATCCTCCTGCTGGTCATTTCTTACAGAACAATAATATTCCATAACATTCATATATGATAACTTATTCAGCCATTATCCAATTGATGGACATCCCCTCAGTTTCCAGTTTCTAGCCATTACAAAAGGGGCTGCCACAAACATTTTTGTACTTATGAGTTTCTTGCCTTCCTTTAAGATTTCTTTGGGATATAAGCTCAGTAGAAACACATAGCAGCCCTGGAACATAGTAGGAATTTAATAAATGCTAATTGTCTCACTTTATTTTAATACATTTTTATACATATTCTATCCTACCTCCCAATTAGATGTCTAATTATCCTACTTTACCAGCCTATATTTATAGATCATCTTATTCTCTGTTTCAAATTGCTCAAATTCCATCTGGAAACTAAATTTCTTTATATACATAATTTAGTAATTGTTATTAAACCAAAGAAGGTTTTTTTTTTTGAAGAGGCGTTTTGCCTATTATTTCCAGGCATCAAACTGATCCACATTAAAGAGAAATATCTTAAAGGGCCTATATTTGACTAATAAGTACATTCTCTAGATAAGGGAGTTTATTTAACCAAGTTTGTGTAACTACCTAATTGATCAGATATTACATATAATCCACTTTCAGTATTCAGATAACAGTAATCACTGTAGCTAAAACCAAGAGAGACACTTTATTGAACTTGCCTTTCCATATAAAACCTGAAAATTCCCTGTCTCCTATAATTTATTCTTGGAGCAAAAATGGCTCTTTAATTTTCCTGTTCCTTATCAGGAGGCTGACAGTTAGACATTTACATATGCAAAGCAATGAATATTATAAGGATGTCATTTTGATCACTGAAAATGAAGTTGAGCTTCAAGCATAGTTAGTGATATTGGAGAATGACTTCTAAGTATCACTCTTCCCTTCACGCATGACCCATATCAATCTCCCATCCAACAGCTTTCTGGGGCTTATAAATAGCACCTAGTGAGATGAATATATAGAGAGATATTTCCTTAAATAAGTACAGGTTTATTTCCCACTCTAGCCCCAATCCTCCTGGAAATTTTTAGAACAAAATCCCAAAAAACAAACAACAACAATAACAATAATAAGGAAAAACACAAAAAGAAAACAAAATGAAACAACTACAACAACAAAAATTTTAAAAATCCTGTTCAATGGCCAAGGTACTCTAAGAAGACTGCAGCTATTAACTCTCCAATTTTCTTCCAGTTATAACAAATCCAATGGAGATAAGTGCACCAAGTTGCTAACCTTGCATTAAACACTTCTACTTTGATATATTGTCCTGGTAATCTTATGACTTTCCAGGGGTCTTCCTTTTCATCCTATTGTAGATATTGTTTACTAGGCATTCTCTATTGTCTTTCCATGAGTTATTTCTTGATCCCTCCAAGCATCATTCTGCCAGAAGCAAGTATCAATTTGGGTAGCAGAGAGGAAAAAGGCCCTTTCATATTTTGATTTTAGTTTGGGTGGGGAAGGAAATGGGAGAATGGGGAGTTTCCCCTAATTTAGGAAATGTTTTGGGCAAGGTCTCAACCATAAAGGGGCACATTTGTCATATAGTGATGATTTTGATATTCAATTCATATTCTGAAAAGGGGTCCAAAGTTTTCCCCTGACTAGCAAAAGAGACTGTCATACACACTCGATTAGGAATCCCTGGGCTACAGGAAACATCTAGTATCAGTGGCTCAAAATCCTTCAATGAACTGAATTAAAGTAGCCCCTTTTATTCAGCCTACCTTAGGAATGCAACCTACAGAGTCAGGAGTAATTTCAAGTAATTACAGATAAATAAGTTTACCTGGCAAGATTCTCATCACTACGAGATTGAGCAGGTATTACAACTAATTTTGTTGCTTGATATCAGATAATGGTGACTGATGAAGCAGAAACCAAAGGGGACCTCTTAATTTTTTTTTTCTTCTTATACAAGTTTCCCACAAGTCCTCTGTCTAAAGAGAATTTCTCCTTGAAGAGGATGAGAAGAAATGAATGGATTGTCATTTATGCCATTGGTGGAAATATTCACAAGAATGAAAACATAATTCCATCAAAGTATCCAAGTGTCAAATTAAGTGTATATTGCAAAATAAAACAATGATAGCTAAAACCTTCAGGACTAACTTAATTTTATTTCTTTTCTGAAGCTATATAGTATGTTTTCAAATACCATAATGTTGACTCATAGGAGATGATTGCCACTAAAAACAAAATGACTTCCAACAGTAAATGATATAAATACTCACTTTTACTGCTGAAAGTCTTCATCTTGAAATTGAATCTGTCTGTGTCTTCCCAAATAGTCTTCACTCTCTTTGCAAGGAAATGAACTCAAAGATTAAGTAAATGCTTTCATATGATTGGCATTTTCTGAGATTATATGACTTACTCTGTCTTTCAGAAGGGAATTTCAGAAAATAATACTGGGGCTTCAAACACAAGCTATAGGTTTTGCTCTTTCAGGCATGCCCAATTATTCATGACTCTGTTGGGGGTTTTCTTGTTAAAGATACTGGATTGGTTTGCCATTTTTTCCTCCAGCTCATTTTACAAATGAATAAACAGAAAATAGGGTTGTGACCTCCCCAGGACCACACAGCTAAATAAGTGTCTAAGACCTGATTTGAATTTTGAATTTAGGAAGATGCTATTTTGCTGCCTGTCAAGCTATAGCAGATATTCTCTATACCACAAAATTATCCTTTCAATCATGATTTTGATACCAATAATGCCATGATGTTACTAATCTCTTCTACCCTTGTACATACATTATTTTTATCATCATCATAATCATCATCAAATTGAAATTTAGAACTAGAACTAATGTGACAGCTCAGAGACTATTTGGTACAACTCAATTTATCAATTAAAAAACAGATCTAATCAAAGTAAATGATTTGCTCAAGGTTACAGGTTCTAAAGCAAGATATGAATCCAGGTTCTCCAAACCCAGAGCTATTGCATTTTCCATAGGACCAAACTCTTTTGTCCTAATCTCAGCTAATTTAATTCCAGGCTTAATATCTGGCTTTAGCTAAAATTGAAATCTTTGGAAGTCATCTAGTTCTGAAGAAATGTTACAGGAGAAATGGATCCATTGTTTTACCTATACGAAAGTAATTATTTCTTTTCATGTTTAATAGTGAACCATCTACACCATTACTTTAGGTTTAGCATGGCACAGCATTGTGAAGTAGTTAGTATTTATTGTTGACATTTTTTTCATGAGCTGCAATGTAGAATAGTAGAAAGCCCAGGTTGTGTTATAAAAGGGTATGATTGTACACTATGTGTTGAGCCATTTTCATTACTGTCCCATTCTGCATTACTCCATTTGGGCTTTTTCGGGGGCAAAAATTGTGGAGTAGTTTGTCGTTATCATCTTCATCTTGTTTTACTGATGAGAAAACTGGTTAAACGAAATTAAATGATTTGCCAGGATTACACAGCTAGAGAGTGTCTGAGACTGGATTTAAACATAGATTCTCTAGATTCCAAGAATGGCACTCGATCCATTGTACCACTTGGACACTGTAAACTGAGATTAATTCTTACTATCTATTTGATCCAATATTCCTCATTTTGGCCTCAGTTTTCCCACCTGTAAAATGTGAAGGTTGGATTAGATGATCTCTAAAATATTTCCCAGATTAAATCACTCCATTTTACCATCATTAATCAGACTAGGTT